>NC_057814.1:253215567-253297964 GCF_018294505.1 Triticum aestivum | reverse complement strand
CCGTGGGTCCTAGCTGTCAGGTGGAGGAATCATTATTTTGCGCGTAATAAGGAGGCATTTCCTTGCGTGCGGCCGTGGACCCAGCTGTCAGCCTCTCCACGTATAGTCCACTTTCGATGGATGTCGTTCATTAACCACGTTGACCAGGCCGCGCCGAGAGCACCAGGGCGGTGGACGACGACGAGGTCTAGGAAGGGAACGACACGGAGCCAGGGAAGACTCGGCAGTTGTTTCCCACGCGGAGGAGTACGAGGGTTTACTGGTTCATCTGCCGTCCCCGGAGAATAACAACAGGTGTGGGTGAGTAGAGGGATGGCTAGGCCAGCGATGGGAGTACGTTGGGGCGGTGAGGCCTGCGCGGCAGCATAGCCGGCCGCTGGAGGAGGGAGCAGGCAGTCCCGCCGGCGCTTGTTTGAGTGGCTGGAGCAGGAAAAGCAGAGATTGAAGAAGCACGACAGTCGTTGGATGGACATCCAACAGTCACTGCTCTCGTGTGCATTATTTCTAATAATGTACAACCCATTTGCTAATTCTTAAGAATTTTTTTGGAGCCCATCTTCTTTTTGTTAGCATTACACCCCATATTGTGGCCATGGTTAAAAAGTATACGATTTTTTTTGCATATTTTGGTGCGGTCAACTGTTTTTAATCCCGAAATTACGATTCACATTGAAACTATTTTGAAAAATAATTTATATAAATATAAAATCCAAATAATTGTCCACGCATAAAAATCAATGGAATTTAAAATCTTGTAATGAAAAAAAAAATTGAAACTAATTCCCGGTTTGATGTGTTTTAAAAATGTACAACCCATTTCTGGGCAAACCGAATGAAACTCTCCTCGTCTTGAAAGATTTGCAGCCCAGTAGGGCTGATAAAGCAAGCAGGCCTCGTTTGGGTATTTCTTTAAAAAAATAGAACTGGGCTAGCCATTTTCAGCAAGAAAAAAACACAACTGGGCCCATGATGTGGTAAACATAAATAAAACCCTGGCTAGACGGGCCACAGCCCCCGCACAGCCTCGTTGTTACCCTGATACGTCGGTAAAACTTGTATAAATAACAACTGCTTGTTCCTCAAAAAAAACTGCGCGACCTGCTGGGTCCCTGGTGTCAGCCGCTCGTAGTGTAATTCTCTCATTTATTGACTACGTTGACAATGACGTGAGCCCCAGATGTCCAACCATTAGGAGGAACCATATTTTTGGGCTTGTAATATAGAGGCACTTGCTTGCGTACTGCCATGACACTGGTGGGTCCCTACTGTCATCCTCTCCACATACAGTCATGTCCTTGTTCCTCTCGGTTGTTGACGACGTTGACAACGCAAGAGGGCGGCACTCCGCGCACGGCGAGCGAACCAAGGCCGCAAGGCGGAGGACGACGGCGAGGCCTCGGACGGAACGAACAGGAGCCGTGGAAGATGCGCCGGTCCAGTCGCAGGTGGAGGGGAGTACGAGGGTTGACTGGTTCGGGTGCGGGTGCGTGTTGGGGCTGACGTTGCCGGAGAATAATAGGACGTGTGGGGGAATAGAGGGAGGGACTGGCCAACGTTGGAGGGTACTACGGTAGGGCGGCGGAGGCGCAGCCAGCCATGGGAGGCGGGAGCAGGCAGAGCCGACGGGGTGGTTTGGTTTGGGTGGCTGGAGGAAGAAGAAGACAAGAGATAGAAGATACACGACAGATGTTGGATGTCAATCCAACGCCTGGTAGGCAGAATCATTTGTTGACTGGCTAGTAAGTCGACACCACCTTGGATAGGCTATTTCCTCGAGGGTCCCAAATGTCAGAATCCAAATCTGTCATGGTCATGCAGCCCTTCCTATGAAAATTTACAGCCCATTTGATGTGCTAGTTGGAAATAAGTTTGTGGGTGCTGGTGGGGGCTAATCACTTGGCTTCTGTAATGCACGGTGAGCTCAAGCAGCCGCGAGAGTGATGTTATTTCCCTTGGTTGGGATTTGTTAGTTGTTACAATATTTCACTCTAAATTAAATGACTGGCAAGCCATTTGCCTTGCTTCAAAGAAAATATGACAGTCACAGCCGAGTTGAAAAGGGCAAGAACATCTAACTCCAGCTTACAAACTATACAAAAGCACGAGGGTTAATTGTTCATCAGGTTTACAAAAAAACCCAGGTTGAAAAGGGCAACAACATCTAACTCCAGCACTGTTTTTGGCAGTCACAGTCAAATGGATCAGTCAGGTCCATAGAATGAACATCCTGGGTCATAAAATTTACTGGATTATGACCACAATATGTTGTAAATAGAAGCCTGGCACGTTCGGAAGCTCTTTTGCCCACCTGAAACTCCTTTTTTTGCTCTTCCACATACCCATCCGTCAAAACCATGCTGCTGATAAACTTAAGCCTGATGGACAATAGTAACCTCGCATTCAGCAGGAAGAATGTGACAAATCTAGTGTTTGCACGGTTGGCTACATATCGTTCTAGCGTTATTGTCTTCAATTGAATCTCATGAGAAGTGAGAAAATCCCGATGCTTACGAATCCACCGATTGGTTATAACTTTCTTACCCCGTCCTGTTGCCTAAATAGACATGAAGATTGAAAACAGTTAAGGTCTAAAAAAAGAGTGTAGAAAGAGCAACAGTTGAACGGTTAATTCTAGTACACTATATGCGGGCTTCCAATGTGCGTGAAATTATCACCTTTATACTTCTCCAGACATGGAAAGCATTGCAGCAAGCCAATAATCTTGTTCAGATCAAAACTATTCATTTGGATATATAAGATCTTGACAGAATCCAGCACCATTGATAGGCCATCCATGGAGAAACTCTTCATTGAGCATAGAACATAATATTAGTACAAAATATGTACTCCAAGATGACATATAACTTATGCGCAGAAATTTAAAATGCAGCTTATGGTTACAAGTGTAGATGATAATGTAAAGTACCTGAAGAACTGTGGAGCCAAACACCATATTGAAATGAGCACAGAGATCATGTATTACACCCAAGGTCTCCAGTTTAGGCGCAGAGACGATGGTTATTTGCAACGGTGAATAACTAGAATCAAGGATCAACCTTTGAAGTGAAGGGGCATCTTGGATGATGAGCTGCCTTCCGTCAAAAAAAATTCCAATTCTTACAAGGTTAGGCGACTTTATTTGGAGACAACCGATTCTAACTGTGAAAACAAGCACCAAGCACTCCAGGGCAGGGCAACTGGAGTGGATGATGCTGTGCAATGAGGCCTCCGATATACGAACCCGCACAAGTGAAAGTTTCTTGAGAAATGCGAGTCGAAGGTTTAGTACCAGATTGTCTGGTAGGTCGCACAGCGCAAAGGTGGCGGTGTGGAGAGAGGAGGAAAACCGCGAGATGGACATCGGTGCTGAGGGCACAGGTAGATGGCGTTCGGTATCTGGTAGGTGATTTCCAGGGGAATAGTATAACTCAAGCAGTTGTAGTTCTGTGAATTCAGGGGATTTCAGCCAGGCGTCCACCGTGCAGGGCATGGTATGCTTGCTCAGGTAGCATGACGGGATGCAGAGGCTTTGAACGGAGCCCTGGTGGGAGGAGATGATGGCTCTAGGGATTTCAAAATCATTGAAGCGAGATAGCTGACGACAATAGAGATTAAGGGGCACGGCGCGCCATAGAGGGCGCCACCGAATTGAGAGGACTTGGGTGCGGCAGCAATCCTTGGTGGGGAGAAGCGAGATGATCTCCCCAAGGACGGCGTCCGGGAGATCGCTAATGCGGTCCACCCGAGATTCTACGGGTTCCTGGGATCCGGTGGGGGCGGGGTCGCCGCTTCTCCCCGCGCTGCCGGGTGCGGGATCTACAACAGGCATCACCGCTGGCGAGAGCCTCATCTTCTTGGCGCTGGGGTCAGCCGACTCCATTTTCCTCGAGGGCGTCGCATCGTGCTCACGGATTTGAGCAGAGTAACGAATGACGAGCCTAGTTGTAGTGCGAGTGAAGAAGAAGGGGAGCTGGGATTTTTCTGTAGTAGTGAGGAAGAAGGGAAGGTGGGGTTTTCTGTAGGAGTGAGGTGAGGAATTTGGGGGTACGAGTGGAGCGAGCTGACATGAGGTGGGTGGGAGTGAGGAGGAAGAAGAACACCCAGGTTTTTTTGGGGGGCGGTGTGTTGGGTGTGGGTAGCGCCTCTCATTCAGTAAATATATGGACTTTTGAATTGATTTTACTATTTACTAGGGTGGATGGGCTGTTTTGTCTTGGGCCCAGAGAAACAATTACTACTAGTACAGTGGAGACACTCTATAGCTACCCAGAAAAACAATTACTACTAGTACAGTGGATACAATACCGCTTCTGGCTCTTCCTAGGTCATCGAAACGTATCCCTCTACTAAATGCCATTATACTTTTGTTCACCAACATGCGGGCCATGCAGCGCGCGGGCCCAAATGCCATCCACCAAATTAGAAGGCAGTATGCAGGCGGAGAGTCACCCCGGTCGTAGCGCGGCAATAACGAGCCGTCGTATCACAAAACCCCACCTCCCCGCAGTCTAAGTTTGACGGGCGAAGCAACCATCATTTCACTCTTCGCTGAATCCCCTTCTCCCTCACCGTCTTCAAGAAAGGAAACACTTGCATCTGCCACTGTTCTTCTCTCCCAACGAAGGGAAGGTAAGCGGATCCGTGATGTTGGTATATTTTCGTTTAGAGAAAAAAAAAGAACGTTTGCAAAGTAGTAACCGATCCTCACTCTCTTTTTTGTTTCATTGTCATTGTGATTGTGTTTTCCTTTCAGTGGTCTCCTAGTATTCGTCAGTTTCATGATGGACCAAGGAGAACCAGGCAAAGATCTGCCGATATTGGAGCAGACGCGGGAGGCTGATCGCACACTCGACGAAAGAGCTTTACAAGCGGCATTGCCCTTCTTCACTCACGCGATATTGCTGGATCGGGCTTTCGCCCATTGTCCAAGATTCCCCCTCCAAGAAGATGGAGGCAGCCACCGAGCCGACCCCAGATACGCTCACGGCCACTACTGAGATGGTCAACGCCCCGTTTGAGGTTACCGTCCTCGTGGCACTGCAGGAGCAGTTTCCCCCTTCGAGGATGTGTCCCCCCCGCTGAGCTGCCCAAGGTGATTTTCTTCTTTGCCGATCTCGATTGTGGTTTTTCATCTAAGTATGTGGTGATGAATAATGCAAAATTTTATTAGCTTCGATGCCATGCTATACATAGTGGTTTAAATAACTTGTGTTTCTTATATTGGAAAGTAATTCAGAATTTGTTTCTGTTTCAATTAGAGCCCTGATGCAGACAAGGATTGTGTGGTTGTACATGTCACTCGCTATGAGGCGGATGACCTGAATATACGCACTGGGAAAACAGAGTTTTTAGGCTGTTGAATCCTGGAAGCCATTTGCGCTTATACCAATGAAGAGTTGTATTCCAGCCTCACTGTTGTCAGGCGTGTTGTCCAGGGTGTACTGAAGCACAAGAAGTTCAAAGCTACTCCTTCGTTTGTGAGGCATACTGTTCTTGTCAAGCTTACGCAGGAAGATGACGTGGCATGCCTCCAGTTTATGAGTGGCAAGGCCACAAGGTTGTCTTCATGAAGGTTCACGGGATTGAGCTGCTGCCGGATGTCCTCGATGATGTTCATGGCAAGGTCCGTCTTGTGTCCAGCCCAAATTAGATCGAGGCATGAAATACTTGCCCCAGCTAGTGTTTAATAGTAGTTTGGATTCTGTCTAATTATCCGAACCTTTCCTGTTATCGAGCCCTCTAGGGCTAGTACTCTGTTTGAATCCGTCTATGGGAACTGCTGCTACTTTTGTGTGCCCGTGAATCATCGTAATTGTTGCCGAAACAGATGCGTCCTCACTAGTTTTATCATACGAGCAGTATGTGTTTTGATGAAATAGAGTACTCATTTGAGAACTGTGCGCTGACGTATACATAAGTACTTGTAAACACTGTTGGTGCTACCCCACTTGTAAGCAATTGTGCAAAACACGGCACATTGGCTCAGCTCGCTTCAACACTAGGCTATCGACCAGCTAACAATCAACAATCTGATGTTTGACATATAAGCAACTATGTATCTTGTTACAGTGGTTCATGCAGTTAACTGAGGCCACAATGTAAATTCCAAACGTTCACACACTAGTCCAGCGTTCATGTGGAACACTCACATTAAACTCGGCTTCATAAAAAACTTGAAAAGCATAAGTTAAGCAATTTTATACATCTCAATGATTCATAGAACATAGCAAACATATACTAGTTCATAGCAAAAGACAAAGTTGTGAGAAGGTTTACACATCAGAAAAAACAAGCAAGGCTTCTCTGAGCAAAGGGCCTCCCGGCAGGCTTAAATTTCCTGGAGTTCACTCTGGGTTTTTTCTTGTTGCCACCATCCAGGGTTAGGTTCTCTCATTCCAGAATAACCAATTATAATTGTGTTCTCAGCTGGAATGCTAAACTGAACCATGTAGTGTACTGACCAGCTGAAATTCTTGTGCATTTCACTAAATTTAAGCACCGCTATTTGCAGAAATAAGCAGACCACAATGCCTCTTGTCCGTGCACCTGTCCAAAAAACCACCGTGCAGCCATGCCAACTAGTCCTCGTTCCATGGATGAACTGGTAGAAAGTGCATTCCGGACTAGGATGCAGTTGTTTTCGCTCGTCCCTACACTGCAATCAGGAAGTAAAACGTACGAATCAACTTCTTTTATATTGCGTTGGTCATTCTACCTAGTAACTACAAATGTAGGAATACCTGGAAGATGGGTGGTTAGACGACGGCAACAAGGGATAGCCATCTCATTTTGCGCAGTTCTACTAAAACTGAGGTGTGTGCTTTTGATTGCGCGGATAGAAACCATACGGAGCCAGACATCCCGAAACGATATGGAGACATACATCCCTGTTTGCGCAAATAGGAAATACGGTTATTTAAACAGTGACAGATATTTGCAGTGGCGTATGATTAACAGCAGCATCTATTGTGTTATAATTGGCACTAGATTGACAGTATGAAAGTGTCCTTAAGTTAGTAGCATCACATCACATCAACACTGCCACTAGATTAACATGCAGAACAATAGCATTAGTATTACTGTCATGAGAGTAGCACATGGTCAGTAAATGTGCAATCAAATTTGTACAGTTCCACTGGGATGAAGCAATGTTAGCGGTGTGGGATTTAAGTGTAACTGCAAAAACACAATTCATGGGAAATAAAGCAAGATGGAAGCACTTCATAAAATGGTGGTGGCATTGCTTCAATTTATCGACGTCACTAGACCATTACTTATAGTGACATTAGGTGGCATTGCTTAATGCTTCATGTGATTTTACATTAACGGTAGCGATATGGGCGTAGGGACAGCAGAGGCATAAAGTGGTGAGGCAGATGTGGTTGCCGAGAGCGGCAAACACTCAGGCAGCATGTCTGCATTTGTCCCATTTTTTATCTCCTTGGCGACATTTTCCTATGTGAGCACAGGAAA
The DNA here is from genome assembly GCF_018294505.1 of Triticum aestivum. NCBI lineage: Eukaryota > Viridiplantae > Streptophyta > Magnoliopsida > Poales > Poaceae > Triticum > Triticum aestivum. The sequence goes on along the minus strand of NC_057814.1, from coordinate 253,290,491 downwards.
TCTAGACCCGCTCATTCTCATTTGCGTTGTCCCCCAACACCCGTCACTTTCTTTCCTTTTTCAACCAACAGATAGGTCCACTTCCCCCCTTTGTCATCCACCATGCTTTCTTCGTCTTTTCAACCAAGAGACCGGTTGGGTAGCCAGTATCTACTACTTTCCCCCGTTTCCTCTTAGAACCAAGTCCTAGATTCATGCTACAACTTTCCCACTTACTTCCCTGTTCGAACCAACTCTTAGAGTCGACTGTATGAACTAGCTTTACCTCTAATAATAGTAAAAGTCTAGGTGGCTTTGGAACAGCGGACGGAAGTAGAAAAAGATCCACACGAAGCCAAGTGGGGAGCTAGGGCAATAGAGCAAGGCAGGTTTCGAAGGAATATATACCTGAGGGTCGTCGGCATGTGGCAAAGACGGCGTCGGGAGGCCGCATCTTGGCCACAATACCGCAGGGAGGAAGAAGGGGTCGGAGGCCTTCCGGAGCCGGTGCTCTCTCGGAGAGAACGGCACGGCCGCCGATCGGGATGCGCGGGCAGCCGTTGGTCTCCTCCCTCGCCACCGACAACAGCGTGAACGATGCACCTACACCCCTGCCCCGGTCGAGGTTGTCCGGCCGGATTTGTGACCAGCCGTGAGCTGAGAGAGAGTGTGGCCACCTATGTCTTGCTTAGATCTGGAGAGCATGAGAGAGTGAACGAGAGGAACCCTAGTAAAGCAAGCGCTAAGGCTCCTGCTTATATATATAGTGGAGTGATTTTATTGTACCAGCTTCAAAAAAATGCGCTCCTACGTGTACCCACGAGTGGGTGTGAGAGAACTAGTGCGTGCGTGCACCGCTTCTCTTCGTGAGAGTACAATATACTATGCCCAAAGAACGTTCGCCACAAGAGTAATAGTATAAGTGTGTGACGTGTGAGCTAAAATAAAATGTGCGCGACGTCTTTTGTTTTTTACAAGTTCTGAGGGTAGGGTGTGAAGAGCACATATGTGTGTGACGTCTACCTGCAGATAGACGGTGGGTGCGAGAGGACTCGGGAGGGTGCGTGTGCGTGAGAGAGAGGGGGGCACGTATCAATGCAATGCATGTGTCCGTAAATCATTATCCGACAAACGTTCGCCACAAGCCTTTTCCTGACGAACGTCGTGAGAACCGTTAGATCGACATTCGACAATGTCAGTTTTGCCATGTCATTTAACAGAACAGCCACTCCTCCTACACACAAATCTTCCACGTGAGTGTTAGAACTGCCATATGCTCCCTCCGTTCCAAAATGCAATGCATATAGCTTTATTGAAAATTCGAACCTCGCAAACTTTTACCGAGTTTCCGTGTACCAAATTGCACATGTAGAATACCCTGTATATATCATTTCATTCATCTTCGAGAGGTAACTATAAAGATGGGGGAGGAGTCTACAAAGAAAGACAATCGTATCACCTGCAGCAATTTTAACCATCCTTTGGTGTGGAGGAATATCATAGGAACTCTATATGATATGATTTTTATAGGATTTTTTCCTTTAGAGCCAATTGGTTCATAGGAATAGATTCATATAATCCACATTTCAAAGGAAATAAACATGATATCAATTCTATAGCTTTAGAGCCACTTGGTTCATATGAATGGATTCCTATACTCCCATAATTTCAAAGGAAAATAAACATTAGCGTATATTCAATAGAAAAGTTCCTATGATATGAACCAAATTACATCTCTTTTCTAATCCCTCCTCATAGGAATTGAGATACATGTCATCTCTAGATTCAATAGAAAAGTTCCTATGATGTCAACCAAATGACATCTCTTTTCCAATCCCTACTCATAAGAATTGAGATACTCCATGTCATCTCTTTCCCTACAACTTCCATGTATACACCTTCTATTCCTAAATAGCTAGTACAACCCACTAGTAGCTTTTTTCCAAGACATGCAACTATGGCACAAGAACTATATAGTGTGCGAATAACTTGAAAGATGGTCGCTGGATGAAGCTAATCCGACAGTGCAGAGATGGCAAATCCGAGCACTACTGGCCGTTGGATATCATCAACCTTCCACCAGATCTGCCACATGTACAATTTAGAAGACTCCATGGTTGAACTTAAGCATAATGCACAAACCTCAAAACACAAGCACTTCTCCTTTGTTCTAGAATCTTCCGTATCATAATTGATATTTTTTTCTAAATGAATTGCCATTATTTGTTTTTTACTTTATGCTTTACAATGCACAACCCCATGAATCTTAACATTTTTATAAAACTAATTGATTTTGAATGAGATGAACTATAAGAACTAAACAAACATCTACATCATGCATATATGGCTCAAAGCTTTACATGCTATAGTGTGTATTTATTCATAATTTGGTTTCGAAATCTCATGCGTTCAATGCATGTGTACCTTACTAGTTTTGAGTAGAGTAGCAAATTTCACGCGGCCCCGGGTATATCAAAATGCAGGGCCCATGCATCATTGCCTTTCGGTCGAACCTACGTCCACAATTATTTGTACGTACTATATCTCCACTGGTCCCCGAACCCAAAATGCTGCCTCGTTCCCCTAAAACCAAGCGGCCCACACATATTTAAGGCGTCGACTCGAACTCAATCCCTCTCCCGTTTACTAAGACGTGGCCCTGCACGCCCTAGTAGTACTCCTACAAACCCTACCGCCGCACGCATCATCGGTTTTCTTCAAGAGGACGAGGGAGAAGCCGATTTGTAGTGGAGGCGCTTTCAAAAAAAATTATCTTTAGTGGAGACCCCTACCCTAGGGTGCCCTAGGTAGCTGCCGCACACATAATTGGTTTTCTCTTTTCTTTATGCTCTTGCGCCCTAGAGTGAAATGATGGTTGTTTCGTCCGTCCAGCTTAATGCGGGAAAGGTGGGGCTTTGTGATTTGACCCCTCATCGCTCATTTTCTACTACTGCGGTGCTACGACCGGGGTGCCTCCAATTCCAACCGCTGCTCCGAACTGTAATTTGGTGCATCGCACGTGGAACAAGACGGTGGATGAGCCACATGTCGGCCAAAGGGGTCCTGTTAAGTGTGTCGCCATTTCGTGTGCGGACTGACCCTGCTTGAGTCGCTGCGCCAACATGACAGGTGCAGCCTACCACTTGGTTTTTCTCCTTGGTGAATCCCGACTATATTGATCTAAAAAGATACGTACCGAACAACCCTCTCCGTCCTGTTTTTTTAGACGTCTCGGTTTATAGGGCGTGCACGTAGTTCTAGGTCATCCATTTGACTAACTAAATCTGAGTTACTATGTCACAAAAAGTATATCATTGGATTATTAAGCGGATGTAGTTTCTAAACATATATTGTTCATCACATATATAGCCAGTTAAATTCTCAACCTAGAACGACGTGCATGCCATGTAAACTGATATGGAGGAAGTATAGTAGTAAAAATGAGGTGATTTTACCGAGCGATCGGCGGGGGGAGCATGGCCTGTCATGCGGTCCCACGTGTCATGATGTACCAAGGCGATGCGCGTGTCCCTCTTGAGGCAGAAGCAATACTACGTGGTTTGAGATGATGGCGAACCGAAGTGTGAAATAATGGTTGCTTCGTCCATCTGGGAAGGTGCGGCATTGTGATTTGACGTCTTATTGCTCATTACTACTACTACTGGGGCGGTACGACTGGGGTGCGTCCCCCTGCTATTCTGCACTGTTATTTGGTGCTTAACACGTCGACCCGGTTGCTATATGTCCCACATGTCAGCGACAGGAAGTACATAATTCATGAAAGCGAGCATCGACGGAGGAGTACAAGACACGGCTTGGGTTTTTGCTGCTTCGCGCGATCCATCGATACAAACCCGGACTAAAAAAAGGCGAGGGCGGGTCTTTTCCCGCGCGACAGGCAGGGGAGTTTGGCATAGTCTGTTCGAGGCAAGGAGGGAGGAAGGGAAACAAGCAAATAAAGGTTGAGCGACTTAGTTTTGGGAAAAACTGATTTTACGGAGTACGTACCCACTAGGGTTTATAGGGCTCATCTAAAAACATTCGTTTTTCCGTTTTATAAGTCTCAATTCTACTACTAGTAGTAGTACCATCACATGTTGGATTTCGAGGTGCGTTAGATCACCCAATGCAAGCAGTGTCAAGAGAAAACTCACCAATGCATGTAGAAGTTCATGGAAATTTAGTGGTCATTCATGCATTCGTTCTAATTAATGCCTCGGTAAACATAACTTCTTGAGAAAAACGAGCGTACTAATTACTTGTGCAAACTAGGAGTACGAAATTAATTCGACCACTCACCGTCTACCTTGGTTGGAGAGATTTTGAAATTGAGCCATAAACTAGAAAGGAGGGAGTAGTAACTTTTGTCTCGATTACTATTTGTGGCCTTGTATAGATGCAAAATGTATTTTTTTATAGTGGCCTTGGATAAGTAAATGGAGGGAGTACTAAAGGACATATATATTCCAAACAATATGATAATCTCTCTAACCAAGGTAGTAGGGACGAGGAGTAAATGGAGGGAGTAGTAAAATTTTCTCCTCGTCCCGCGAGCCACCACGCGCGTGGGCGAGGGAGCGGGCGTAAGGCGTAGTAAGCAAGCTTCACCTCATCCTGCGAGCCACCGCGCCCGTGGGCGGGGGAGACGGCGTACTAAGCAAGCTTCTCCTCGTTCTGCGAGTTGACGGGACACATCAGAAGTACTCCAGTGTATAGAGCCTTGCCTCTAAGGTAGGCCCCACATGGTTTGCCTCTTTGTTAACATAACGCGTCAAGTCGCAATTTGTTTGTTCACCCGTGGTAGACGATCCTCCCTCCATCTAGTGGACAACCAGTACATGTGTCAAGTTACCACGTGGGCTGCCTTTTCGTACAGAAATGAGCTCCACCGTGTACCCGCGCGGGTGTGGTTGGGAAAGAGACGGGAGTACGTGCGCCGTGCGTGCACCTCTTCTCTTCGTGCATGTCCCCCACCTACGTGGGTGTGTGCGAGAGGGACTATAGAGATACAAACCTAGACATAATGCGCCGTCCATCCCCATTCCTCCGCCCAGTCCGAGCACGAGTCACCACCACGCCCCACTCCTCCTCACCTTATCTCTCATCTTTCTCCTTCCATTTTTATATACAAGGCCACTATCAAAATTACAATTTGCAGATATACAAGGCCACTAACACTAATCGATGCAATATTAATGGTGTTTGCCTGTAGTACTACTAGCAAAGGAGGACATTAATTATCCCTTGCATGCATGCGGGAGTGTGAGCATTGGCTTGATGTGCATGAAAGAGAAGAATACACATTAATTTACACGGCAAACAGGGAAACAAGGTGGCTTGCAACATTGAGTTAGAAGACATTAATTTTTGCCTTGGTACCTGTAATATGGGTTTGTGGCCTTGTATACAAAAATGGAGTCCGATAAAATTCTTGAGATACCATTTATCCGATCAAATTCTCGAGCAATCATTAGTTTTTACAAAATGGGATTACTCCTGCATGGGTCAATCACAACAGGTGTTTTGTAAAAAAATGCATCTTGATGTTCCGTGCAATGCACGGGCATCTTGCTAGTCCATGAAAACAACACATGGCAAAATTCCACGGCGAACGAGGGATTTGAATCTGTTGGGAGGAGCTGTTTGGATCTTGCCCAGAGTAGCCAAAATATTGGCGACCCTTTTGTCCACCGGTGCCTTTGCCACTGTTTGCCGATGAACGAGGAATGGCTCGGGTTCTCATGCATCCTCCGGTGCGCACGTTGGAGACGAGCTCGCATGACCTGTGTTCTTTTTGTCCCACCACGCCGCCCGAGCCGCCCGCAGACCTCCGGCGACTCGCAAATTACGCCATCCAACCGTAGCCGCACACATTATGACAACAAGTCAACCAACCGAACGAAATTCACGCAAACACGGTGATATTTCATATAAACAACGACGGAAATCATATAAGATTCCGGATTTTCATACAAACATGACGGATTTCATTACATTCAAATGAACTACGCGGTGCTAGTTCTAGACAACACAGGTATATAATACCTGGCCTAAATGGTCGCCCGCCGATCGATTTGTGTTCCTCATGTCCGACAGCACGATCACTGGACTGGCGGGAGCCTCGGAGGTATATGCGGGGTCGACGAAGGTCCTCGCAACAAAAGGATCCGGCAAGACACCTGTTGTGTACGCCGGCGTCGCCTCCATGGTGGCCTTCATGGGACCCAAGCGGCGGCGGCCTGCCGTGTTCTACTTCTCCTCGATAATGGCGGCGGACGCGGAGGCGCTGGCCACCGACTCGTCGCTCTCCACGCACCCGGCTTCTGTCGCTGCTTGCATGGCGCGGCCGCCAGCATGGGAGTCTCGGCCACAGAAACGGGAGACGCGGTACGAGGCGGCGGCGTGGATGGCAGCAACGACGCCCGTGCGCCGCTCCTCGTCGAGCTGGCCTGGAGCGGCGAGTTGCTGAACCGCGCGCCGGCTTGGGGCGGCAATTGGCTCCGTCAGGCGAGGGGAGGGAGGTGGAACAGCGAGCTGCATAGCTCGTATCCGGCGGGCTCGGCGGGCCACCCAGCCGGCTTGGATGCGGAATAACTACTCTTCGTAAGCCATTGTAATAGTGGACAAAATGGTGAAGGAGGAGATAGGGGAGCGGCAGAGGTGTGCGATTCTTGGTCGGCGTTTGGCCTCGTTTAAATAGGAGATTAATAGAAGGCGGACAGGAGGAGCTCGGCCGGCGTTGCGTTTAATGCCGGCCCGGTCATGAACGGACGTGTGTCCAGAGTGGGTTTCTCGGCTTCCACACGGGCGGGTTTCATGGAGGCGTTTGAATGTGGCAAGGAGGCGTGTTCAGCCGGGCGTGCAGCGAGTGGTGCCCTCGACTCTGACGTAGGACAGTGCGCCGTTCTTCCACTGACGTGTGGGTTCTTTGGGTACATGGCCTGCATGTCAGTGACCCAACGCAGGCAGCGCACAGCAGAGGAACCTTTGGTGGGCCAGGGCGGTCAGAAGCGGGCATTTCATAAACAGATGATTGTTCATTGAGTGTGACGTCATCCTTTTCATGTAGATAAGCCTACTATGTTGATAGCCCGTTCGATACGTTGTGATTCATAAAGACCGCTACAAACATCAATGTTCTGCTTATCACAGATAAGACTGATTAATACCCGTAACAATCCATGTCCTTAACAAAGGGTGCATGCACGTATAGGTTGAGCGTGTGTCCTGCGTCGTGTGTTGTGTGCATGCAGGCGTGCGAGTGTTGCATGCGTGGAAGGGTACGTTTCAGTGTTGCATGCACGTGTGCGTACGTGCGTGTGTTCGTGAGTGCATGTGTACACGTCAGTGTTGCACGCCTGCATGCGTGCGTGTGTTCGTTATGTGTACGTGTCAGTGTTGCACGCCTGCATGCGTGCGTGTCTTGCGTGCGTGCATGTGTACATGCCGGGTGAGGCTACACGTCAGTCGACTGACTTTTTCATCTCTGGTCATTAGATTTTCCAGGTGGATACGAAATCAAGGGCCTGCAGTTTATCATCAAACTCCACCCCCCTGAGCCGCCAGCCACCACTAGCCGAACCGCCAGTCCCCGCCGCCCGCGGCCGGCCCGCGCCGCCACGCAGCCCCGTCCGCCCCGAAACCACTCCTCACCGCCGGTCGGCCGCCGCACCGGCCATCCCTCTAGGCCCCCCGCGCCGAGCTTTTTCTCCGGCGATCCCCACCCCACCGCCCAATCAACGCGCCCCCACCGCTAGCGACTGCCAACCAGAGGTTTCACGACTTCGAATACCCACCGACCACTAATTTATTACCATTTCTGTCCTTCATATACGCGCTGACGGGTGGGCCCTATGGTAATGTGCGCTGCTGAATGTGGACCGTTTGACTGGTCAATTGATCGTGTCATCAACAAATTACGAAGCTGTATGGTGAGCCAGTGACCGTATGATCACCCTAAAATGTATTTTATTAACACAGTACAGACTCAAACTACCATTTCTTTCTTTCATATACGGGCTGACAGGTGGGCCCCACGGTTACGCGCCCCGATGGTGCAACACTAGTTGCGCCACGTGGAACGTTTGACTGGTCAATTGATTGTGTCATCAACAAAATACGGGGTTGTACGGGTGAGCCAGTGACCGTATAATCATGATATGTGTTTTTTTAACACGGTACAGACGCAAGGGCTCATATATACGTGCAAGCACTCACCGCTATAAGCGCACACACGCAGACCCTACCCCTATGAGCACCTTCGAGAGAGTGGGCCAGCATATGATCTTGAGATTTTACGAAGTCACCATAGGTGCCTCATAGTCGAGTGGAACGTCTCCTCCCACTGAACACACATCGCCGGAAAATACTGAAATTAACCCAGGATAAATGCGAGCACCGGAACTTTAATCCTGGTGGGCTCGAGGAACCACTATCCTCCTAACCATCCAACCACATGTTGGTTAGCACGACAAAATGTATGTGGTGACCGTGATGAGCTTATTCTGAAGTCCAGTGACCATATCGTGCTTTCGCTTCAATTATAATGACCGTAAGTGCCGTCAACAAAATACGGAGCACACATCAAATGCAAAGTCCGTCAGTGTCATCAAGAAAATACAGAGACGTATCGTGAGCTAGATACCGTATGATCACCACGAGAATGTAAACGGTGACCGTAATGAGCATATTCTGAACTCCAGTGACCGTATAGTGCTTTAGCTTGAAATACAGTGACCGTCATGCGTGAATGTGTCGTGGGCATGCATACTTTTAGAGGGCCGAGAGATAGTTTGTGTGCGTATGTGAAAGTGGTGTAGAAAGAGGGGATGTCCGGTGGAGACAATGAGAGATGTGCCCTTCGTTTCTCTTTCCCGTGACTAATATTTTAGGAGAATATATAAACATTCACAATGCAGAACAAATATTTTTGGATGCACCATGCAATTAACTTTCATGTATAACATTGTACTATTGTATATGCTTATTTTCTTAGTGGCCGATTGCGTGTGTGGTGTGGTGGGCACATCATTTCTAGTTGTGGTGGGTCAACATGAGGACTCATGGGTCGGTTCCATCCTGCGCCACATAGGTTGGATCGAGACGCGTTATACGAAGACCCATGTGGAGGACTCGGCGTACAACACGAAGCTAGCTACCAGAGTCACGGAGGACTCTATCCCCACTGGTGATAAGCCGACTATATATGATTTGTAACCCTAGGCCCCCAGTATGTTATAGAAGCTTGGGGGCTAGTTCGTCGATAGTATACACACACGCACAATGCCTGGTATTCACGTGTACTTTGTACACACCCCTATCACTAATATACAGTACCAGGAGTAGGCTTTTTCCTCAACTGCAAGGGTCCGAACTAGGGTAAAACTTTGCCTCCTATTACCATCCAGCCTAACAGTCAGGGATATCCTACCGAATGATATGATGGAATCATATCTGCCAACTACTAAGAGAGAGGTGTGTCTGGGGGGGGGGCAATGTGTACGAGAGAGGCCTAAAGATAATGTGCGTGCGGGAGACACGTAGGCACATATATGTGCGTATAGAGGGCTAGTAGAGACCGTGCGTGTGTATATATGCATGTGAGAGAAATAGTGTTTTCCAACTGAGATTAGTGAAAAGAGTGGTACATAGTAGTCAAAAAGAGAGAGAGAGAGATACAGAGAGAGCATGTGTGTGAGACTCCCCGACACCCTGAGAGAGATTGTGAGCATGTGTGAAAGAGAAATGCCAATGCATATAAAGTGTGTGCACTTATGCGGTAGATAGAGATATATATAGCGCGTTTGTGAGAACGGGCCGAGGCATAGTGCATCTACGTGTAAAAGGCGGTTCTACGCATTAAATTAAAATATAAATGGCATTATTATTTTTGGATGAGATCATGAATTTTGCAAATTGCGTATGGACGAAAATCGGTCTATCAGACACCCATACTCTATTGAATTCTAGCATGTGCATGTGTTTATTTCATATTATCGATCCATAGAGTGAGAGCAGTTTGAAATACAGGAAATGGATGCTTTTGCAATTCATATATAAACATTAATTATTGCACTCCATGTTGTTAGTGTGAAGCACTTTATACATTTGTCACTTGCATGGATACATTCCAAATTGCTAGCTACGAAATAGAATACACGTCGAATTCAACATAAAGGGGGTTTCGAAGATTCGAATTCATAGGAAGTGCATTCATCTATTTGAACCCGAGATAATGGCATTTGTAAATCAGATGTAAAAGGGGGCATCAATCTTTGTTGTGCGTTTGAACATGCTATATATATTCATACGCATGTTTAACTTTTTTTGCAACCAAGGAGATTATATCTGGAACCATGCATGAACTGAGGTAAGTTGCATATTTTTTTAATATATACTCGTGTACAATGTATATTCAAATGTACCACCTCCATTCCAAAATAATGGTAGCTTTAGGATTTTCAAGAGTAAAGATTTGTGAAGTTTGACAAATCCTGAATGTCCAATTCAAGAGAACCGAAAACGTTAATGCTTATGCTCCCAAATATTGAACGAATCGCCAAATAGGCCTCTGGTCACCCAAAACCGCGCGGGACTAATGTTTGGTGGTAGGAAATTACTGTCCTGACTCTGGCCCGTGTAGCCTATCGGCCCGATGTCCAAAGGTCTAAACCGGGGTAGGTTTGTAACTTCACCAAGACGCCAGTCTCAACCGCCTCCGAGAAGCATTTATACGCCATGGGCGCCTAAACACTCATGCGCTCGGCCGAAATCTATCCCGCCCACATTTGGGACACCTGAGATTACTGTCCTACCCCCAACCCGCAATATGTCCGAAATTTTAGATGGGGGCAAAGTTTGTAACTTTCCCCAAATTTCAAACAAGCGCGTCCCAAACTGAAACATTGTTCCCCCTTAGTTCCCCACCTCCCTCCGTTTCCCCATTCATACTCTGTGGGCGCCAAAACGCCCTCTCCACCAGCCGTGAAACCCCAGCCTCCTTCGTCCTCGACCCCATAGCACCCAATCCACCACCGCCCAACTCCATCACGCCGGAGCCGGTACCCCGACGTCGTCGTCCAACGCAACCGCAACCGCAACGCCCTCAAGGACTTAGCAGCTGAAGCCGAGGTAGAGTTGCCTCCACGACGCCGACGCCGACGTGCGCCATACCAGAACCACTCCGACCACGCCGTCCTGCGCCTCACTGCTGCCGCTCCACTGTCGCAACCGTCCACCGCACCGGAGTTGTTCCCGCTACACCGTCGTTCGCCGCCTCGGATCTACTTCCCCGCCGCCGACAGACGGACACCGCACCACACTCAACAACTTGGCCATGGGTTCGTCCAAGGCTGTACCGTCCTCCACAACTTCTCGTTTGCAGCGAACCACAAGAAGATCGTTGGAAAAACAGAAGGAGGACACATCACTGCCAGCAGAAAGAGGTACTCCTCTTCCCTTATTCGTGCAAACCTTATGTCTCTGCTCACACCGTATTCATCCCACGAAACAAACTAGTTGAGCGCTTCTTACTGCATCTTCTTCATGATACTAAATGCACAAGGTTTCCTCCTTTTACTATTTCACCTTTGCTAGAGGTCAGTAGCCCGCCTGGATTTCAATTCAGGGTCAGTCAAACCGCAATTAAAAGAAGCAGCACCCGCTTAGGCGCGCGGAGCACCTAGTCTGCCTGTTCGCCGAGGAAGCGGCACATCGGTGTCTATCATAGGGGTGTGGGGCGTAGGAGCTGCTTGCGCCCGATCTGGAGGTCGCGGGGCTTGAATGGATTGCCGGGGGCGGTGCCAAGCACGGCGGTGCGGTGAGGTTGAGGGGAGGGCGCAGGCAGGGGACTGGGCCGGTGGTCGCTGCCGTTTCGAGGAAGATCGTCAACACTGACTGGCTGGAGGTAGATGAAGGTGATCTGCCCGTTCTTTGTACATCGGACGGTGCAGAAAAAATGGACTGACCTATTTGTTTTCAGTCGAATGTTATTTTCATAGAATCCTGTAGTAATTTAGTGTTCCATGCATGTTGTAGAGCTATCATATGTCTCCCGTCATTTATTTCTCACCGACCTGCTATCTGCTACCTTTACACTATACTAATTGTGCACACACTTCACCCATACTCACACTATTTTTTTTATGCATGGGTATTTCAGACTCTAACGCAGTGTTGATGAATGCTGAAAAGAAAAGACAGAAGTCGCTCCAGTGTAATTCGAAGATAAGCACTAAGCATTTCAGCGCTCTAAAGGATGCAGTGTCAGCAGTTGGAGATAGTAAACGTAGCTCTGCAATTGATGATCTCAATTGCCACACACAACCATCCCAGGTGCTTGCTTTAACTTCGCGCTGTCAAATGTGGTTGTATGTTGCATAATGTGTCTAGCTTGTATTGCTTCCAATTTGGTTAAATTGCATCTTCTTACTTTACACATTATACCTTTGATAATGACATGCCTTCCTGTTTTTGATACATACTACATATGTCTATTAACCATGTTCATACATCAAACTAATGCTCTTTTGTATCCCTCGTCAATCACTTATGATGAGACAGTCACCCGGGTGGGTTACTGTGAGATGCCATACTCGTTTAAAGAGTGCAGTGTCATCCTCCCCACATGATTCTCAAGAAACAGCAAGGCTAAATGAAGATAGTCAACGTAGCTCTCTAGTTGATGACCGCAATTCCCCCACACCACCATCACAGGTGCTTGCTCTAACTTCGTAGTGTGATATGTGGTTGCATGTTGCATACGGTGTCTAGCTTGTAATGCTTCTAATTAGGGTAAATTACATCTGCTTAGTTTACACATTATACCTGTGAATATGACATGCCTTCCTATTTTTGGTACACACTACATCTATGTGTTAACCTTGTTCTTACATGAAACTACCTCTCTTCTATATCCTGCATCAATCACTTAGGATGAGTCACCTTTATTCGTTGCATATTGCATATTATTTCTAGCTTGTTGCCATGTATTGCTTCTAATTTGGTCAAATACATTTGTTAGGGCACCCTTTTAATTTGGCAGAGTGATATTGGTTTCATCTTTCATATGGTTTCTAGCTTGCATTGATTCTAACAAGTTCAAGCACCTTGTGCTTAGTTTACACTTTATACATCATACATGTCAATATGTCACGTCGTCATGTTTTTCATACATATTCCATCCTCATATCATGCGACTGCCTTACATGAAAGTAGTGTTCGTCAGTATCATGCATCAATGAGTTCTGAAGAGCAAATTTTATTCCTTTTTCTTGTGGGTTTGACTTGACAAGGCAAAATCAAGAAAGAGGAAGGAAAAGAGTAAGGAGGGCGATGATGGTGGTCCTCTGGAGCAACATAAATGGAGCATCTGTACCGATTCTCCTTGTAATGATAGTGCATTACAAGGTCCAAGTCTCCGCTCCCCTACTCCACCATCCAAGGTGCTTGCTCTAACTTGGCAGTGTGATATCTGGTTGCATGTTGCATATGGTGTCTAGCTTGTATTGCTCCTAATTAGTGTAAACTGCATCTGCTTAACTTACACATGATACGTGTGAATATGACACGCTTTCCTGTTTTTGGTACATACTATATCTGTCTATCACACCATGTTCTTACATGAAACTACTCTTCTTGTGTATCCTGCATCAGCCACTTATGAGGGAACACCTTTAAGTTGGCAGTGTGATATTGGTTTGCGTCTTGAATATGATTTCTAGCATGTATTGCTTCTAGTTTGATGAACGCCACCTATGACGAGACAGTTTTAACTTGGCAGAGTGATATTGATTGCACCTTTCATATGGTGTCTAGTTTGCAGTGCTTCTAATTTGTTGAAGTGCCTTCTGCTTAGTTACCACATCATAGGTGTGAATATGTCAAGCCGTCCATTTTTTCATACATATTCCATCCTCGTATCATGACTTTGCCTTTCATCAGAGTAGTGTTCGTCAGTATCATGCATGAATGAGTTCTGAAGAGCGAATTATATTCCTTTTTCTTGTCGGTTTGACCTCACAAGGCAAAATCAAGAAAGCTGAAGGAAATTGGCAAGGCATTGGATGATGGTGGTCCTTCCGAGCAACTGAAATGGAGGTTCTCTACAGATTCTACTCCGCCATCCTCCCAACAAGATTCGCAAGACAACACAAGGCTAGGCAGTCAACGTAGCTGTGTAGATGATGAGCACATCTCCCTACTCCACCATCACAGGTGCTTGCTCTAACTTGGCACTATTATATGTGGTTGCATGTTGCGTATGATGTCTAGCTTGTATTGCTTATAACTTTGTTGAATTGCATCTGCTTACTTTACACATAATGCCTGTGAAAATGACACGTGTTCCTGTTTCTAGAACATACGTGTACATGATGAGCACATCTCCCCTACTCCACCATCACAGGTGCTTGCTCTAACTTGGAACTGTTATATGTGGTTGCGTTTTCCGTATGATGTCTAGTTTGTATTGCTTCTGATTATATTGAATTGCATCTGCGTAGCTTACAACTTATACCTGCAACTATCACTTACCCATAAGACACATTTAACTTGGGACTGTGATGTAGGTTGCATATTGCATTGTCTTCTAGCTTGTACTGCTTCTAATTTCTTGAAATGGCACTTACGACGAGACACTTTTTACCTGATAGAGTGATATTAGTTGCATGTTCATATGGTGCCTAGCTTTCATTTCTTCTAATTTTGTTGAAATGCCTTCCGCTTACTGTTTTTTCATACATATTCCATCCTCCTATCGTACGTGTGAATATGAAACGCTGTCTTTTTTTGTATATATTCCATCCTCCTATCCTGCGCTTGCCTTACATCAAAGTAGTGTTCGTCTGTATCATGCATCAACCAGTTATGCAGAGCTAATTTTATTCATCTTCTTGTGGTTTTGACTTCATAAGGCAATATCAGAAAATACGAAGGAAAAGAGTAAGTTAAGGGATGTTGGTGGTCCTCCGCACCAACGCAAACAGAGACTCTCTAGATTTGCCACTGCTACTGCTAATGAAGTTGAAGTCCCAAGTCTACATGATGAGTTCATCTCCCATACTCCACCATCGCATGTGCTTGCTCTAAGTTGACAGTGTGATAATTGGTTTCATGTTGCATATGTTGTCTAGCCTGTATTTCTTCTATTTTGATTAAATTTCACCTGCTGAGTTCATACGTTATACATGTGCATATGACATGGCGTTCCGTGTCTAGAATACACTGCATCTATATATCATACCATGTTCTTACATCAAAGTACCGCTGTTGTGTATCCCGCATCAGTCACTCATGATTGGACACTTTTAACATGGCAGTTTGATAGTGGTTGCATCTTGCATTGATTTCTACGTTGTACTGCTTCTAATTTTTCGAATTGCCACTTATGAGAAGACACTTTTAACTTGGCAGAGTAATATTGGTTGCATCTTTCATATGGTGTCTAGCTTGCATTACTTCTATTTTCTTGAAAATCCTTCTGCTTAGTTTACACATCATAGCTGTGAATATGTCATGTCGTCCTGTTTTTCTTACATATTCCATCCTCATACGGTTGTCTTACATCAAAGTATTGCTTGTCTATATCATGCATCAATGAGTTATGAAGAGCGATTTTATTCTTTTGTGTTGTGGGTACGGATTGACATGGCAAAGTCAAAAAAGAGCAAGGAAAATAATATAGTAGGGAGTGGTGTTACTCGTCGGGTGAAACAGAAATGGATCGGCCATCCAGATTCTGCTGGTACTTATAGTGCAGTAGAAGGTCCAAGTCCACCGGCTAAATCTACAAACACAGTATCACCTGCTCCACCAGCTGCAGCATCCGCTTGAACTGTACCAGCATCTCAACGAGTTACTCGTTCGTTTGCTCCGGAACTGGCCAGTTCCCAAGCTGCCTTCACACCTAACACTACTTCCGAAGCACTGCTGACACAACAGGACTTGGCAAGATCAGATGAACCTCGTGAGCATCAACACCAAGACGGTACCTGACCAAGTCAAGTTGCAGTTGCATGCTCCTTTATATGTACTCTCACAGTTTGATGTACACTAACACTTTCCATATTCATTGTTGAACTAGCACCACGACGCAAGCGGAAACAGACATCAGGGATAATGCTTGACAGATTAACAAAATCTAAAGGAGGAAGAATGGAGATCCATTTTGAGGCAGGTTTAAAAAGGCCACGTGATGCTACAGAGTCAGCCAAGTTAGTATCAGAGGCAGCCGTTGCCGTTAGGTGTCATGCACGTATCCTCCCAACGTGGATCCAATACGGGAATGAGAAAGACAATACCCAATTTAACACCTTCCTTGACCATTTATCCGTAAGTAATGTTATTCATCACAATTAGTATTATTGTCTTGCTCTGTCCCATACTTTCTAGCTTCCTCCTAATAAGACTCACATTCTTTTTTCAATAGATGAGGTTCAAGTTGGATCCGAAAGATGATGCAACTAAACAAGAATGCACTCATGTTTTTTAGTCTGCTCTGCGACAGTATCGGTACCACCTTAGAAAATTCACTTTGAAAGCAAGGCTAACAATGAAATTGCCCAAACATCTCCAGTGGAATATATTACAGATGAAGACTGGGCAGCCCTCGTTAAACACTGGTCTGATCCAAAGTATCAGGTAGGCTATATGTATTTGATCAGACCGCATATTGAACTTGTATTTATGTATGTGCCTTACAAGTGTATCTTCTTCTAGGCTAACTGTTTTAAGAACAAGACCAACCGTTCTAAAGTGTAATTCCAACAGATAACAGGATCTTGTAGCTATATTGCACACTGCGAGGCTCTTGTAAATAGCTGCTACTTCCTTCTTTTTTCTGTGCCATATTATCGTATCTATATTGACTTGTTCCAAATACAGAGGAAAGCCTGTGCGGACCAAAAAGAACCTGAACCAAATGCAGTGCAAATCTTCAAGGATGGCCACACCAGCAAGATGAAGGGCATGAGCACACCAGTTCAAGCCGCTGTTGTAAGTCCTTACTCCTCCTGCCTTTGAAATGATTGGTACTGTGATGTGTTCATTTAACTACTTAGTTTGCAGCCAATTTCAGTTACTCTGTTCACTTTTATACACAGTTGTCTTAACGTATCATTTCACCTTACATGGTTTAAAAGAGATGAAGGATGATAAAATAGCCTGTTTGTTTTATATCTGTTTGCCCATGATATGAATGATGTCATACTATGTTCATCCTACTTTAAACCATGTCTGTTTATCCTTAGATGTCAACGAATGTGAGGAAATAGACAATACAGTAGGCATGCTACATGGACATATGTTCCGAAAGTGATTTTATTATGTAGTTGGCACTACAATACATGCTAATGTATTACAGTAGTTCACCAAAATAAGTTATGTATAAACGTGTAACCTACTTTGTTTGTTTTTGTCTCATTAGTAACTTATCTGGTACACTAATCTACAAGTTCAAACTTTCAGGAAGCTATGGAAAAAATGATTGAACAGCCACAACCACCTGAAGGTGACGAGGCTACCACAGGCACAATGTCACCTTTTGCTGCAGTACATCAGTATCTCTCCACTAACAGTGCAAAAAGCACCTTCCTGCGTAATTCTGGGTTGGTTGTCAAGGTAACCTCGCCCAAATCGCCTACTGAACAAAATCTTCCTGCTAGACAGAGTGATATATCTGTGCTCCAGACACAAGTCCAATCCCTAATGGACGTCGTTTTGGAAACAAGAATAGTGGTTGACAAATGTCGTCATGATATGAATGGTTTTGAAACCAAACTATCAGACATTCGCTTCGTTGTTCAAGAGCAATGGCGGAAAAAAGGTGAAGATCGTGCTGCTCCATCAGATTCTACAGGCTGAAACATTAGCATTCAGGTCAAATGATCTGTGCTTCTATACATCTGATGGTGCTTTTATCTGCAAGGACTGTAAACTTTATGCCAACATGCCTTTTGTTGTGATAGAGCATTTATGATGCTGCCAAAGGCTGCAATAATTACGACGCTATTTTTGTATAGTGTAGGTTTATCTTAGTAATGTATTCGGCCGAAAGCTTCGTAGGAGCCCAACATGCCAACATTCGTTGGGCCCATTCCAATTGGGCTAAAAACGATTATGGGCTGAAATTTGCATGTAGCCCACTAAAAATATCTGGGCCTAAATCAGCATAAGATTTCATATTTTTCTGGTAGGCCTGTGCCCATAGTGGGCCTTTAACAGGCCTAAACATAATTTGGGCCCTTAGTAACAATAGGCCGTTTACAGGTGTAAATATCTCGAGCCCATAAAAAACATGGGCCTTTAAAAGACTGAAAGTGAGATTGGGCCCATTTACAATGCGGATCTTTCACAGGCCGAAATTCGGACGGGCCATAAATGCGCCGACCTAATACACGGGCCTTTAACAGGCCGAAAGTTCGGTCGGGCTAGATTATCGTCATTTTTATATGGGCCGTTAATGGGCCCGATGTGATGTTGGGCCACATATGGCCCATGGATCTCGTCTGACGTTAACAGGCCGAATATCACAACAGGCCGAAAGTGGCCCAAATCTATCTAACAGGCCGAATGTTAGACATGGCCGAATATGACCCAAATCCTTCACGGTCGTTTATGGGCCGAAAGTTTCAATGGCCTGTAAATGGGCCCAAATGAAGCAGGACCTTTAACAGGCCGGAAATACACCGGGCCGTAATTCGGCCCATATACTTAGCGGACTGTTAACGGGCCAGAAGTGACCATGGGCCGCGATGATGACAAGTTTAGGACAGGCCGTTGACGGGCCAATTTGACACTATCCGTACGGGCCTTAACTGAGAATGTTGGGCCTTTAGCTGGGCCGGCCCATTATGGTCCGCAAAATCTCGCGGGCCTTTAGCTGGGCCAGCCCATTATGGCCCGCAAAATCTCGTGGGCCTTTAGCTGGGCCGGCCCATTATGATACGCAAAATCTCGTGGGCCTTTTGCTGGGCTGGCCCATTATGGACCATAAAATCTTGTGGGCCTTTAGTTGGGTCGGCCCATTTAAACTTTATGGGCCACTTTTGGGCCGGTCCACGTGTCAACATATCATAGGCGCATCTCGCCCATTGGATGAGTGACACCTGTGCCAACGCGGAGCTGACACGTGTTTCCGTCAGCCAATCAGAATTTTACACGTGGAAAATCCGCATTGGTCCGGGCTGTTAACGGGTTATCGGATCCAAAACCGGACCCGATAGCTTAACGGTGTTCCGTTACGGTGGATGCCATGTGTCGGTCACCCTTGACGAACGCACTTCTGTGACGCGCGATTTATCATCATGGAAGTGGACACTTCTGTGATGATAATTTTGGTAATGTCATGGAACACTTCTACGACAGCACAGGTATGACTATCTTGATTCTGTCATAAATTTGTCATGGATGTACATGCATGATAGAAAACGTGACCTACTGTGACAAACACGTATCATCACGGAAGTGTATTTTTTTGTAGCAGAGGGATCCAGTCCCCACTGCGTGTGCGCGTTGCCCGTGCATCTCACGGCGCGTGCGTGGGCACGCTGCCCGTGTGTGGTGCGTCTTCCTTCTTTGGCGCGTGTGCATGGACTAGCCATGGACATGCATGATGCGCCTCCTTTCTCCAGGGCGTGCTCACATGGGCCCGTGGTCGTGCGTGGTGCGCCGGTGGATGGTTTGTGCACTGGTGCTGCAGGCAGACCCAATCTGGGCCCACTCGGGCCTGCAGCCGTTCTGCTTGGTGGTGGTGCGTATGTCCTCATCGTCGACAATGCGATGGCATGCACACGGTGGATCTGACCATCTCTGTTGCGGCCCCGGTAGGCATGGACCCGCGTTTTCCGGTGTCCAGCTTGGTGGCGTTCCTCCTGTAGTGGCTCCGACCCCAACGCTCTAGAAGTTGCGCTTTGTCTGGCTTCTTGGTCTCATCAGCGCTTTGATGGCTCTGACCCCCGGCACTCTAGAAGTTGCGCTCTTTCCGGCTTCCTGGGCTCGTCGGCTTGTTGGAGACTTCATATCTCTCAACCCGGGTATTTGCTTGAAATATTAACCTTAGCTCTTGAAACATCTCATATGCTCTATGGCGTTCAAAATGCTTTTGAAGTCCCGGTTCTAAGCCGTAAAGCATGACACACTGAACTAGAGAGTAGTCAGTAGATCGAGCTTGCCAGACGTTCATAACATCTGCTTCAGCTCCTGCAGCAGGTCTGTCACCTAGCGGTGCATCAAGGACATAATTCTTCTGTGCAACAATGAGGATAATCCTCAAGTTACGGACCCAGTCCATGTAGTTTCTACCATCATCTTTCAACTTAGCTTTCTCTAAAAACGCACTAAAATTCAAGGGAACGGTAGCACGGTCCATTGATCTACAACATTGATATGCAAAAACTATTAAGACTAAGTTCATGATAAATTTTAGTTCAAATAATCAAATTACTAATGAACTCCCACTTAAATCAACATCCCTCGAGTTGTCTAAGTGATACATGATCCAAATCAACTAACCCATGTCCGATCATCACGTGAGATGAGGTAGTCTTCAATGGTGAACATATCTATGTTTATCATATCTACTATATGACTCACGTTTGACCTTTCGGTCTCCAGTGTTCCGAGCCCATGTCTGTACATGCTAGGCTCGTCAAGTTTAACCCAAGTATTCTGCATGTGCAAAACTGGCTTACACCCGTTGTATGTGAACGTAGAGTATATCACACCCGATCATCACAAGGTGCTTCAAAACGACGAACTTTAGCGATGGTGCATACTCGGGGAGAACACTTTTATCTTAAAATTAAGTGAAGGGATCATCTTATAATGTACCGTTGTTCTAAGAAAAATAAGATGCATTAAGGATTAACATCACATGCAATCAAAATATGTGACATGATATGGCCATCATCATCTTGTGCTTTTGATCTCCATCTCCAAAGCATCGGCATGATCTCCATCGTCATTGGCATGACACCTTGATCTCGATTGTTGAGTCGGGGTCGTCTCGCCAACTATTGCTTCTACAACTATTGCTAACATATAGCGATAAAGTAAAGCAATTACATGGTGCTTAGTGATTGACACGCATGTCATATAATAATTAAAGACAACCCTAAGGCTCTTGCCGGTTGTTGTACTCATCGACATGCGAGTCGTGAACTTATTACAAAACATGATCATCTCATGCATCAACATATATCACATCATATCTTGACCATATCACATCACAACATACCCTGCAAAAACAAGTTAGACGTACTCTACTTTGTTGTTGCAAGTTTTACGTGGCTGCTACGGGCAACTAGCAAGAACCGTTCTTACCTACGCAAAACCACAACGGTGATTATCAAGTTGCTATTTGACCTTCTGCAAGGACCGCCGTAGTCAAATATGATTCAACTGAAGTAGGAGAAACAGACACCCGCCGGCCACCTTTATGCAAAACAAGTTGCATGTCAGTCGGTGGAACCGTTCTCATGTGTGTGGACATATAAGGTTGGTCCAGGACGCTTCATCCCACAATGCCGCCGAATCAAAATAAGACATTGGTGGGAAGCAATATGAACCTCACCGCCCACAACACCTTTGTGTTCTACTCATGCATATCATCTACGCATAGACCTGGATCATGTTGCCACTGTTGGGGAACGTACGACACCTCCGCATTCAGCACACGTTTAGCTTGATGACGTTCTCGCTTTCTTTATCCAGTAAGAGAGGCGAAGTAGTAGATGAGTTCCGGCAGCACGACGGTGTGGTGACGGTGGTGGTGAAACTATTTCCGCAGGGCTTCGCCAAGCACAACAGACTTAGGATGGAGGACGAACTAGAGAGAGGGGGCACCGGCACACGGCTTGCTGAATCGTGGTGTCCCCCACGGGCTAGCCCTGCTCCTCTATTTATATGTTGAGCCCCGGGGTCATTTCTTGGAGAAAGAGCCTCCTCAAAGTCGGTTTGGAATGCAAGGAAGAGTCCTTCTTGGTTTCCAGTACCAGACGCCACGGTCCTCGACGTCTGGCCCAGGGCCAGACGCCATGGTCCCTGGCGTCTGGTCCCTGACCTCCGCAAAACTTCCTTTTGCACCGACCTAAAGCCTCGTGGGCCTTACCCCTTGGCCCAACCATATCATCCTATATATCAATCTTTACCTCCGAACCATTCCAGAGCTCCTCTTAATGTCCGTGATCTCACCCGGGACTCCGAACAACATTCCGTCACCAACATACATAACTCATATAATACTATATCGTCAACGAACGTTAAGCGTGCGGACCCTACGGGTTTGAGAATGATGTAGACATGACCGAGATGCTTCTTCGGTCAATAACCAATAGCGGGACCTGGATGCCCATATTGGTTCCTACATATTCTACGAAGATCTTTATCGGTCGAACCTTTATCACAACATACGTAGTTCCCTTTTATCGTCGATATGTTACTTGCCCGAGATGCGATCGTCGGAATCTCCATACCTAGTTCAATCTCATTACAGACAAGTCTCTTTACTCGTTCTGTAATACATCATCTTGTAACTAACTCCTTAGTCACTTTGCTTGCAAGCTTCTTGTGATGTTGTATTACCGAGAGGGCCCAGAGATACCTCTCTGTCATACGGAGTGACAAATACCAACCTCGATTCACGCCAACTCAACAGACACCTTCAGATATACCTATAGAGCATCTTTATGATCACCCAGTTACGTTGTGACATTTGATAGCACACAAGGTATTCCTCCGGTATCCGGGAGTTGCATGATCTCATGGTCGAAGGAATATGTATTTGACATTTTAAAAAGTAGTAGCAATAAACTGAACGATCATATGCTAAGCTAGCGGATGGGTCTTATCCATCACATCATTCTCCTAATGATGTGAACTCGTTATTTGATACAATGCTCGCGCTTCCATCACATCATTCAACAGATACAATGCTCGCGCTTCAGACGGCTCCAGTTGCCACTTCGGCGGTGGGCATAGCCCCCCTTCCGACGATGGTGGACCTAGCTTACGACATGTTCTTGTCTTTGGATCTTGTCACGGTGGCCTTGGGATTGTCCGGACATTGGCCATGGCGAAATCCCTGCTCGGCTTGCTGATGCTGGCAACAACGACACCTGCGGGTGTCGTCCCCTTCCTAGAGGTGTTGTCGCGGCCTTTTCTCTGTTCTCCTGCTCGAGCACCGGGGGAAACCCCAAGTCCAGTTCCTCAGACCGAACGACAACGACATCATGGCGTCACCCCCCTTCATGAAGGCGTCATCTTGCTTGCTCGTGGTGTTTTTGGTACTGTATTCTGAGTTTCCGGACAACGTCTTGGTTAGGGTTTTTTCTCTTGGATAGGGTAGTTTAGTGTTGTGTTGTAACTTCTATTTGGGCCAGGCATCACATTCTCTCTTTGGGCACCATGTTTATGCCAGGTTTGGTCGTGCCATGCGATGCCCCCCTATGTTCTGCTTCCGTATAGCACTAGAGGTGAGCGACATTCTTATTCTCCCTTTCTTGGTCCATTTTTTTGACATTTTCACACGAAGATCAAGCGGTGAAGTGGAATGTGTTGGAAATATTCCCTAGTGGCAATAATATTGTATTATTATATTTCCATGTTTATAATTAAGAGTTTATATTCTATGCTATAATTGATATGATCCTAGAATATGCGATTCAGTGGAAAACTCATATGCACATGTAGAATCATAAATGGTAAAATGTGATTCCTAGTCTCGCCTCTAAAACTAGCTCAAGTGTTTGTTGGTGATCATGTTTTCTGGATCTTAGGATATCGTTAAGTGTAACGATAGTCTTAAAACAACTTTGAGAATATGACGTTGGAAGAACGATTATATTGAATCGACCCAAACTTGTTTGTTATACTTTGAGATACAATCGTCACAAGTTAATTGTTATAACACATAGAGTTAACGTGTGATCTAGTTCCTTAGACCATGAGAGTATCGTAGTCACTTCTTACCGTACGATGGACTTTGGGGTTGCTCCAACATCATCTGTAACACGGTGATCATAACGACAACTTACAGGTTCATCGAAAAGTTTGACAAGGGGCTAGATAGTTCAAGAATGGGATTTGCTCCTCCAACAATGGAGAGATATTCTTAGGGCCCTCTAGGTGTGACGACATCCATAATCGCCTGGCCAGACACAAGTGACTAGGTCACAGGGATGCTGAAACATGTCAACAAGAAATAAGAACAAAACCGATAACAAGGAGACTGGTATAGTGAGCATGAGAATGACTCAAGAGGATACCCTATATATCTCACCTCGGGTTTTGTAAAGTATCACGAAGCAAAGACAATGGCACATGATAACCAAAGCTTCACTCAAATGTCATTCGTGTATTCATAGGGATCAATATGGATGTCCACGGTTCAGCTATCGGTCATTGAACGAAAGGGGTTTCATTCATGTCTATGTTTTACTGAACCTATAGGGTCACAAGTTTAAGGGAATCACGATCTGTAGAGTGTTAGTGGAGTAAGAGTTATGAGAAAATATTCTTGGAATAGTTTCGGGAACATAAGAAATAGTTTCAAGTGAATTCCGAAAGAGTTTCAGATGTTTCCAGAAATGTTATGGTGTGAGGACACTTTAGCTGGGCCAGGGGGTAAGGCCCACGAGGCTTGAGGTCAGTGCAAAAGGGGTTTTGTGGAGGACAGGGCCAGACGCAAGGGTCCCTGGCGTCTGGTCCTGGGCCAGACGCCGAGGTCCTTGGCATTTACGGAAACGCTAGGAACCTTGGCGTTTCGTGTTGGAAGCCGAGGAGGTCTCGTCCTTGCATTCCAAACCGACTTTGGGGCGGCCCCCTCCCCCAGGGCTCAACTTATAAATAGAGGGGCATGGCTAGCCCCTAGAACGTAAGTTTTGAAGCCTCCTATAGTTTCTCTTTTGATCTAGTTCTCGTCTAGTTCTCTCTAAATCCTCATAATAGAGAAGCCCTGCGCAGTTCTCTTCTCTAATTCTCTGGCGACGATTAGCTCTGGACGGCGAAGCGATGCTGGATCGTGAAGACCGTACGCTTGGAAGCTATGGAGAGGTTGTGCTTTTGGTCTTCCGTTTGAGGGATTGTTCATGGACGGTTCGAGGGAGCGTTCATCTACGGTTAGAGGGACTTCAAGTATGATATACACCGACTCGTCTTATTCCGCTACAACTCGGAGTCGGTAACAATATGATCCAAACTGTTTATTACATCTTCATAGTCTTCCTGGGTGATAGTTGGGCGAATTTTTTTGTTTTCTACTACGTTTCCCAATAGGATGATGACTGGCGATAACCACATGGTGTCAACTCTTCATGTGGTTGGAGGTTCAGGCTAATGCAGAGTGGAAGAGCGTGTGGGGCGGCTTCTGAATCTACTGATAGTTTAGAAATTGTGTGTTGACATGCATGTTTCGAATAGTGTTGGTTCTTAAATTGAGTAGCAAACATGCATGTGCATTGTAGCGGGGAAAAAACATAACACGCCACCCATCATGTCACATGCCAGAGAATCCCATTTCAACTCCGGGTGCTAGCAGGTCAAGCAAAGAGGCTTGTTTCCCAGTGATGCCCAGGAGAGTTGCACATTGGTGGCAGACACAGACTGGTCGACACGGCTATCGATGTAGACCCGAGGATACACTATGAACCACATGTACCATGTACACATGCTCCATGGGACGACGGACCAATTTCCACTCATCAGATGGTACCACCGTCGTCGCCAACCCACATGTCCAAAGAAAGTTATGGAGAGAGAGAGATATGAGAGGGTAGCACTCCATTGTGCACCGCCGTTCCACACAAACATAGGATAGGACAATACCTTGCTACGTGTCGCAAGACTTGTTACAGAGCGCACAACATCGTCCCGCAGTGCACCGTGGACACCAATGCCACAACATCTTCGGCATGCCAACTGGGTTATCTCCGTTCGTGGCAGGACATTCGGCCCATCCGATGTTTCTTCATCCATGATGGTGACCAATGCAACCCCTTGTTGGCGGCTTGTAGTAGGACCCCTAGGGAGACAACCTTGCGCTCCTCCACGGGGTCCTGCTCCTCGCGTGTCTCCCGTGGCGTGACCCCTAGAGCGCCCTAGTTCGATTTTATCTCCTCATAGGTTATTGTTGTCACGAAGTATAATTTAATGACTCTCATGGGCAATTAAAGTTGAAGTAGGTTTCGTTGGGCGTCTCGGCCTTGAGTCGGGTCAGCTGAATATTGTTGGGAAACATTGCATGGAAAACAAAAAAAATTCTATGCACATGCAAGATCTATCCATGGAGATGCATAGCAACGATAGGGGAGAGTGTGTCTACGTACCCTCGTAGACCGGAAGCAGAAGCGTTTATTAACGCAGTTGATGTAGTCGAACTTCTTCGCGATCCAACTGATCGAGTACCGAACGTACGACACCTCCACGTTCAGCACACGTTCAGCGCGGTGACGTCCTCGGCTTCTTGATCCAGCAAGACGACAAAGTAGTGGATGAGTTCCGGTAGCACGATGGCGTGGTGACGGTGGTGGTGATGCTATCTCTGCAGGGCTTCGCCAAAGCACTCCGAAAATATGACCGAGGGACGAAACTGTGGAGGGGGGCGCCGCACTCGGCTAAGAGATTGTCGTGGTTATGTGTGGCGCCCCCTCCCACATATACATAGGTGGGGGAGAGGGGAGGCAGCCAGGAGGCGCCCGAAGTGGGGCCGAATCCCACTTGGGCTCCTGCACCAAGCCGCGCCCCCCCTTCCATGTTTGAGTGCGGAAGGAAGGCAGGGGGAGGTGGCGCCCTGATACGTCTCCAACGTATCTATAATTTTTGTTTGTTCCATGCTGTTATATTATCATTCTTGGATGTTTTACAATCATTTTATAGCAACTTTATATCATTTTTGGGGTCTAACCTATTGACATAGTGCCCAGTGCCAATTGCTGTTTTTTGCTTGTTTTTTTACTTCGCAGAAAATCAATACCAAACGGAGTCCAAATGCAGCGAAACTTTTTGAAGATTTTTTCTGGACCAGAAGACACACGATGGGCCAAGGAAGTACCAAAGGGGGGCTCCGAGGGGAGCAGAACCCACCTGGGGCGCGCCTGGGGGCCCAGGCGCGCCCTGGTGGGTTGTGCCTACCTCGGCCGCCTCCCGCACCGCCTCCTTAATCTATAATTACCCCAAAAATCCAAAAACCCTAGGGGAGTCGACGAAACACAATTCCGGCCGCCGCAAGTTCTAGGAACACCAGATCCAATCTAGACACCATCACGGAGGGGTTCATCATCCTCATTGGTGCCTCTCTGATGATGCGTGAGTAGTTCATTATAGACCCTCGGGTCCGTAGTTAGTAGCTAGATGGCTTCCTCTCTCTCTTTTGATTCTCAATACAATGGTCTCTTGGAGATCTATTTGATGTGACTCTTTTTGCGGTGTGTTTGTTGGGATCCGATGAACTTCGAGTTTATGATCAGATCTATTTTATCCATGAAAGTTATTTGAGTTTTGATCTCTTATATGCATGATTACTTATAGCCTCGTATTTCTTCTTCGAATCTTTGGTTTAGTTAGGCCAACTAGATCGATTTTTCTTGCCATGGGAAGAGGTGCTTTGTGATGGGTTCGATCTTACGGTGCTAAATCCCAGTGACAGAAGGGGACATGACATGTATGTATCGTTGTTATTAAGGATAACAAGATGGGGTCTATTCCTACATGAATAGATCTTGTCTACATCATGTCATTGTTCTTATTGCATTACTCTGTTTCTCCATGAAATAATACACTAGATGCATGCTGGATAGCGGTCCATGTGTGGAGTAATAGTAGTAGATGCAAGCAGGAGTCGGTCTACTAATCTTGGACGTGATGCCTATATAATGATCATTGCCTGGATATCATCATAATTATTTGAAGTTCTATCAATTGCCCAACAGTAATTTGTTTACCCGCCGTACGCTATTTTTCTCGAGAGAGGCCACTAGTGAAATCTACGGCCCCCGGGTCTATTCTTTATCATATTTGCTTTGAGATCTATTTTTATTTGACTTTATTTCCAGATCTATTATTCTAAAAACCCAAAAATACCTTGCTGCAATTTCTTGTTATTTATTTTATTTTGTGTTTCCGCGAGATCTATTTATCCAATCTACTACAAACCAATCTATCTTTTACCCGAGAGGGATTGACAACCCCTCTTACGCGTCGGGTTGCAAGTATTTGTTCTTTGTGTGTAGGTACCGTTTACATAGTGTTGTGTGGTTCTCCTACTGGTTTGATAACCTTGGGTCTCGTCACAGAGGGAAATACCTACCGTAGATGTGCTGCATCATCCCTTCCTCTTTGGGGAAATATCGACGTAGTTCAAGCCGCATCAAAAGGAATTTCTGGCGCCGTTGCCGGGGAGACATCATCAACATCTATTAGGTTCCAAATCACAAATCTCATCTCCTTGCAATTTACATTATTTGCCATTTGACTCTGATGTCTACCACACAACCTTCTTCTTGTAGACGTTGTTGGGCCTCCAAGTGAAGAGGTTTGTAGGACAGTAGCAAATTTCCCTCAAGTGGATGACCTAAGGTTTATCAATCCGTGGGAGGTGTAGGATGAAGATGGTCTCTCTCAAGCAACCCCGCAACCAAATAACAAAGAGTCTCTTGTGTCCCCAACACACCCAATACAATGGTAAATTGTATAGGTGCACTAGTTCGGCGAAGAGATGGTGATACAAGTGCAATATGGATGGTAGATATAGGTTTTTGTAATTTGAAAATATAAAAACAGCAAGGTAACAAGTAATAAAAGTGAGCGAAAATGGCATTGCAATGCTAGGAAACAAGGCCTAGGGTTCATACTTTCACTAGTGCAAGTTCTCTCAACAATAATAACATAACTGGATCATATAGCTATCCCTCAACATGCAACAAAGAGTCACTCCAAAGTCACTAATAGCGGAGAACAAACGAAGAGATTATTGTAGGGTACGGAACCACCTCAAAGTTATCCTTTCTGATCGATCTATTCAAGAGTCTGTAGTAAAATAACACGAAGCTATTCTTTTCGTTTGATCTATCATAGAGTTCGTACTAGAATAACACCTTAAGACACAAATCAACCAAAACCCTAATGTCACCTAGATACTCCAATGTCACCTCAAGTATCAGTGGGTATGATTATACGATATGCATCACACAATCTCAGATTCATCTATTCAACCAACACAAAGAACTTCAAAGAGTGCCCCAAAGTTTCTACCGGAGAGTCAAGACGAAAACGTGTGCCAACCCCTATGCATAAGTTCACAAGGTCACTGAACCCGCAAGTTGATCACCAAAACATACATCAAGTAGATCACGTGAATATCCCATTGTCACCATAGATAAGCACATGCAAGACATACATCAAGTGTTCTCAAATCCTTAAAGACTCGATCAGATAAGATAACTTCAAAGGGAAAACTCAATCCATTACAAGAGAGTAGAGGGGGAGAAACATCATAAGATCCAACTATAATAGCAAAGCTCACGATACATCAAGATCGTGCCAAATCAAGAACACGAGAGAGAGAGAGATCAAACACATAGCTACTGGTACATACCCTAAGCCCCGAGGGTGAACTACTCCCTCCTCGTCATGGAGAGCGCCGGGATGATGAAGATAGCCACCGGTGATGGACCCCCCCTCCGGCAGGGTGCCGAAACAGGGTCCCGATTGGTTTTTGGTGGCTACAGAGGCTTGCGGCGGCGGAACTCCCGATCTAGGTTATTTTCTGGAGGTTTGGGGATTTATAGGAGAGGTTGGCGTCGAGAACAAGTCAGTGGGGCCCACGTAGAGTCCACGAGGAACAGGGCGCGCCCTAGGGGGTGGGCGCGCCCTCCACCCTCGTGGGGCCCACGGGACTCCCCTCCGGTAACTCTTCGTTCCAGTATTTTTTATGTTTTCCAGAAAAAATCTCCGTTGATTTTCAGCGCATTCTGAGAACTTTTATTTCTGCACAAAACAACACCACTGTAGTTCTACTGAAAACAGCGCCAGTCTGGGTTAGTTATAACCAAATCATACCAAAATCATGTAAAAATATATTATAAACATGGCATGAATACATCAAAAATTATAGATACGTTGGAGATGTATCAGCCTCTCGTTTTCATCTCCCCCACTTCACAAAAATTTGCCGTTTTATTCGCCCTCTTTTTCGTTCGTCGTTTTCTCGTCAGATCTACTTATGAGTGCAACTTTGCTTTCCTACTTTGTCTTTATGGCTAGCATAACTACCCCTCCTTTGTCACCAGCTTTTGAAGTTCTATACTTCGAGCAAAAACAAGGAGAAATTTAGAAAGATGCTTGGTATAGATTAATGGAATTTTATCGCATTAGCAATCTTAAAGGAGATGCAAGGATTTTGCTTCGAAATTTTTAAATAGGATTAGCTTTGCATCATAGACAACTTTTGGATTTTGCCGCTAAAGACAATTTTATCAAACTTGATGCTAATGTTGCGTATGAGATCCTAGAGGGAATCTTGGGAGTCCCGACAACCAAAGAGGGGATTTATTTTACTCAAGGGGGGGTCCAAAATTTTGACAAGTTGAGTGATCTGCATAAACATATGGTCGAGTTGCAAGAATATAATGAACCTCTCAAACATATTAGTGGAAACCTCAATCGCATGAATACTTGGATTACTCTTTGCAATAAATGGTTGGATATTTTAGATCTCAAGATGGTTTCCTTTCCTAAGAATTTAGGGACGCGTAAAGAGCCTCCCGGGTTTGAGAAAGCCCTTACAAAAGTTGCCAAAACTACAAACGACAACACTTGGATCTATGCATTATGCCTAGCTAGGGGCATAAAACGATAGCGCTTGTTGGGAGGCAACCCAGTGAATAAAATTTATTTTTATCGTTTTCTTTATGTTCTTGAGTGTTTGCGCAATTATGCTACTGTTATTGTTGTGTTTTTTATATTTTAGTTAGTGTTTGGGCCAAGCAAAGCCTTTGGGATCATGTTGGGTGATAGTTGATTTGATCTTGTTGAAAAATAGAAACTTTTGCGCTATCACAGAAGCGCAATAAAATCCTGATTTCTGTACACAAGATTGATATACAAATTTCCCACGTTGTCCTAATTTTTCAGAATTTTTGGAGTTACATAAGTATTCGAAGTTTTCAGATTGCTACAGACTGTTCTGTTTTTGACAGACTCTGTTTTCTTTGCGTTGTGTGCTTATTTCGATGAATCTATAGTTTGGATTGGAGAGTATAAGCCATGGTAAAGTTGGAATACAATAGATATAATACAAAAATAAAATATGTATGGGTTTGCAACAGTACTTAGATTAGTGATTTGCTTTGTTATACTAACGGATCTCACGAAGGTTTTGTTGAGTTTTGTGTGATTGAAGTTTTCAAGTTTTGGGTGAGATCACGATGGATGAAGGAATAAGGAGTAAGAAGAGCCTAAGATTGGGGATGCCCCATGGCACCCCAAGTTATTATCCAAAGAGGAACAAGCAACTAAGGTTGGGGATGCCCCTAGTGGCATCCCCTCTTTCTTCTAACGACCATCAGTATTTTAGTTGGAGCTATATTTTTATTCGTCACATATCATGAGTTTTGCTTGGAGCGTCTTGTATTATTGAGTCTTTTCTTGTAGTTTGTGTCATCTATCCTTGCTGGACACACCTATTTGAGAGAGCCAAAATTATGCTATTATTTGTTAGAATTGCTCTATGTGCTTCACTTAAATTTTTTGAGCTATGGAATTGCTCTAGGGCTTCACTTATATCTTTTTGAGCACGGTGTGCTTTAATATTTTTGAAGAAATGCTCTTATGCTTCACTTATATTTATTTGAGAGTTAGTAAATTTTTTAAGAAATTCTCTCATGCTTCACTTAAATTATTTTGAGAGAAGAAATTTTTTATGCCCATGTTCTTCACTTAGATTTATTTGATCTATCAAAAGCAACATATGAAATTAGTCCCAAAGTGATAGATATTAAAGAAGGTTATGATAAAAACTTTCATGAAGGTCATTGGACAAAATAAACTTGTTTCTTTGTAATAGTTTTGCGATATGATGATAGTGATATGTGAGTCATGTTGATGAGTAATTATGGTTTAGTAAGAATATTGACGTTAAGGTTTGTGATTCCCTATGCAAGCATGAAAGTCAATAGTTATGCAATGAAATTACATCCTACTTGTGCTGCATTATTCTGTGTTAGTTATGCTTAATGCTCGCTTATGAGATTTTTCGTTTCTTGGTTGGATGCTTCTCAAATTTTTGCTAGCCTTCACTTGTACTAAGTGGGATTACTACTTGTGCATCCAAAATCCTTAAGCCCAGTTTTGCCATATGAGTCCACTATACCTACCTATATGCAGTATTTCCGTGCCGTTCTAAGCAAATTTGTATGTGCCATCTCTAATCTTCAAAATAAATTTCCTTTTTGTGTGCTCGTACCGCTCATGAAACAGTAGGGGGTGGTTGATATTTTTTCATGTGATACGTCTCCAACGTATCTATAATTTTTAATTGTTCCATGCTATTATATTATCTGTTTTGGATGTTTTATAAGCATTAATATGTTATTTAATATTATTATTGGGACTAACCTATTAACCTAGAGCCCAGTGCCAGTTTCTGTTTTTTTCCTTGTTTTTGAGCTTCGCAGAGAAGGAATACCAAACGGAGTCCAAACAGAATAAAACCTTCACGATGATTTTTCTTGGACCAGAAGACACCTAGGAGACTTGGAGATGAAGTCGGAGGAGCCACGAGGCGGCCACAAGGGTGGAGGGCGCGCCCCTGCCTTGTGGGCCCCCCGTGACTCCCCTGACCTAATTCTTTCACCTATATATTCACATATATCCCCAAACTACCAGAGGCATCCACGAAAACACTTTTCCACCGCCGCAACCTTCTGTACCTGTGAGATCCCATCTAGGGGCCTTTTCCGGCATACTGCCGGAGGGGGATTCGATCATAGAGGGCTTCTACATCAACTCTATTGCCCTTCCGATGAAGCGTGAGTAGTTTACCTCAGACCTACGGGTCCATAGCTAGTAGCTAGATGGCTTCTTCTCTCTCTTTGATTCTCAATACCATGTTCTCCTCGATGTTGTTAGAGATCTATCCGATGTAATCTTCTTTTGCGGTGTGTTTGTCGAGATCCGATGAATTGTGGATTTATGATCAGCTTATCTATGAATATTATTTGAATCTTATCTGAATTCTTATATGCATGATTTGATATCTTTATAATTCTCTTTGAACTATCGATTTAGTTTGGCCAACTAGATTGGTTTTTCTTGCAATGGGAGAAGTGCTTAGCTTTGGGTTCAATCTTGCGGTGTCCTTTCCCAGTGACAGTAGGGGAGCAAGGCACGTATTGTATTGTTGCAATCGAGGATAAAAAGATGGGGTTTTCCTCATATTGCTTGAGTTAATTCCTCTACATCATGTCATCTTACTTAATGCGTTACTCGGTTCTTCATGAACTTAATACTCTAGATGCAGGCAGGAGTCGGTCGATGTGTGGAGTAATAGTAGTAGATGCAGAATCATTTTGGTCTACTTGACACAGACGTGATGCCTATATTTCATAATCATTGCCTTAGATATTGTCATAACTTTGCGCTTTTCTATCAATTGCTCGACAGTAATTTGTTCACCCACCGTATTATTTGCTGTCTCGAGAAGCCACTAGTGAAACCTCTGGCCCCCGGGTCTATTTTCCATCATATAAATTTCCAGTCTACTATTTTGCAATCTTTTACTTTCCGATCTATAAACCAAAAATACCAAAAATATTTACTTTATCTTTTGTTTAGTTTCATCTATCTCTATCAGATCTCACTTTTGCAAATAACCGTGAAGGGATTGACAACCCCTTTATCGCGTTGGGTGCAAGTTGTTGGATTGTTTGTGCAGGTATTAGTGATTTGTGTGTTGTCTCCTATTGGATTGATACCTTGGTTCTCTAACTGAGGGAAATACTTATCTCTACTTTGCTGCATCACCCTTTCCTCTTCAAGGGAAAAACCAACGCAAGCTCAAGAAGTAGCAGGAAGAATTTATGGCGCCGTTGCCAGGGAGATCTACGCCAAGTCAAGACATACCAAGTACCCATCATATACTCTCATCTCTTGCATTACATTATTCGCCATTTGCCTCTTGTTTTCCTCTTCCCCACTTCTAAAACGATTTTTGAAAAGATTCGCCCTTTTCTTCGCCTTTCTTCCGTTCGTCTTTTCGTTTGCTCGTGTGTTAGATTGCTTGCTTTGTCATGATGACTCAAGAGAATACCAAATTGTGTGACTTTTCCAATACTAATAATAATGATTTTACTAGTGCGGAATCTTGTGAAATTAATGCTGCTTTGCTAAATCTTGTTATGAAAGATCAATTTCCTGGCCTTCCTAGTGAAGATGCCGCATCCCATCTAAACAATTTTGTTGATTTATGTGATATGCAAAAGAAAAAGATGTGGATAATGATAGCGTTAAATTGAAGTTATTTCCGTTCTCACTACGAGATCGTGCTAAAACTTGGTTTTCATCTTTGCCTTGTATTGGTTCATGGAATAAGTGTAAAGATGCTTTTATTTCCAAGTATTTTCTGCTGGGGAACGTAGCATGTGATGTCTACTACGCAACTTTATTCTTGTAGACACGTGTTGGGCCTCCAAGCGCAGAGTTTTGTAGGAAAGTAGCAATTTTCCCTCAAGTGGATGACCTAAGGTTTATCAATCCGTGGGAGGCGTAGGATGAAGATAGTCTCTCTCAAACGACCCTGCAACCAAATACAAGAAATCTCTTGTGTCCCCAACACACCCAATACAATGGCAATTTGTATAGGTGCACTAGTTCGACGAAGAGATGGTGATAAAAGTGTAATATTGATGGTAGAAATATATTTTTATAATCCGAATAAATAAAAACAGCAAGGTAGCAAATAATAAACGAGCACAAAAACGGTATTGCAATGCTTAAAAACAAGGCCTAGGGTCCGTACTTTCACTAGTGCAACCTCTCAACAATGCTAGCATAGTTGGATCATATGATTATCCCTCAAAGTGTAATGAAGAATCACTCCCGAGTTCCTATTAGCGGAGAACAAAAGATAGGAATTGTTTGTAGGGTACGAAACCTCCTCAAAGCTATTCTTTCCGTTCGATCTATTCAAGAGTTCGTAGTAAAATAACACAAAGCTATTTTTTCCGTTCGATCTATCCTAGAGTTCGTACTAGAATATCACCAAAGCAAATTCATATTCATAATATTCAATCCACACAAGGAACCACAAGGGGACCCCAAAGTTTCTATCAGAGAAAAGATAATAAAAACGTGCATCAACCCCTATGCATAGATTACCCCAATATCACCGCGGGAATCCGCGAGTTGAATGCCATAACATATATCAAGTGAATCAATATGATACCTCATTGTCACCTCAAGTATTCACACCACAAGACATATATCATGTGTTCTCATATCTGAATATTCAATCCGATAAGACAAAACTTCAAAGGGTAAAGATTCAATTCATCACAAAAAGAGTATAGAGGGGAGAAACATCATATGATCCGACTATATTAACAAAGCCCATGATATAGATCACGAGAGAGAGAGATCAAACACATAGCTACTGGTACAAACCCTCAGCCCCGAGGGTGGACTACTCCCTCCTCATCGTGGTGGCCGCCGGGATGACGAAGATGGCCATCGGAGATGATTCCCCCCTCTGGCAGGGTGCCAGAACAGGGTCTAGATTGGTTTTCGGTGGCTACAGAGCCTTGCGGTGGCGGAACTTCTGATCTAGGTTAACCTCGATGGGTTTCGGAATATTTGGGAGTTTATAGTGCAAAGAAGGGGTGCGGGAGGCCACCGAGGTGGGCACAACCCACCTGGGCGCGCCAGGCCCTGGTGGGTTGTGCCCCCCTCGGGGCACCCCCAGGTGCAGCTCTGGCCCAATGGATGTCTTCTGGCCCAAAAAAAAATCTCAAAAAAGGTTTCGCGTTGTTTGGACTCCTTTTGATATTGATTTCCTGCGATGTAAAAAACAAGCAAAAAACAGCAACTGACACTGGGCACTGGGTCAATAGGTTAGTCCCAAAAAATGATATAAAGTTGCTATAAAATGATTGTAAAACACCCAAGAATGATAAAATAACAGCATGAATACTTCATAAATTATAGATACGTTGGAGACGTATCAGCATCCCCAAGCTTAATTCCTGCTCGTCCTCGAGTAGGTAAATGATAAAAGAAATAATTTATGAAGTGTGAATGCTAGCAAAGTGCATAAGTTTGATCAATAACAATTTCAATCACTTTTCTTAGCATCATAACAGCAATTCTTTCTTATGAAACTTCTCATGTTATAGTGGCAACCAATTCACATGTTAAGGTTCAAACAATGAACTCTCTGGAAACTCAACAACCTATGTTCTTAGTCATCAAGCAATTGCAATTCAACTTATTCAACAGAGTTTAAGTAAGAGCTCCACATACTCAACTATCATATAGTCTTCTATGATTGCTAACACCCACCGCATACACATGAGCAAAACATTTCAACCGGACACATGGAAAGATAGGGGCTTATTGTTTTGCCTCCCAACGTATTCACCTCAAGGGTGATGTCAACAATAATACCTCATGCTACCCATATTCAACTAGACATATGTGCCTAGATCTTTCCTCACCACATGATGCTTGCCAAAATAGAAAAAATAAAAAGGAATAGAGAGAATAACTTTGACTCTTTGCATAAAAATAAATACTGAAAATTTAAAAGATAGGCCCTTCGCACAGGGAAGCGGAGGTTGCCATGCGCTTATTCGTTTGTATGCTCAATCCCTTAGTGCAAAAGAACGTCAGGTTATATTGCCCCTTATGATAGCAACCTTTATTATGCAGTCCGTCGCTTTATTGCTTTGCCATCATAAGTTCGTACAACGCTCAATTTTCTCTTACACTAAATGATCTAACACTTTTAGAAGCAATTTTTATTGCCTTATTGCACCGATGACAACTTACTTGAAGGATCTTGCTCAATCCTTAGGTAGGTATGGTGGACTCTTGAAAATAAGATTTGGGTTTAAGGGTTTTTGGATGCACAAGTAGTATCTCTACTTGGTGCGGAATTTTTGGCTAGCAAAGATGGGGGGCAAGCACCACATGTTGAAGGATCTATGACAATATGACTTCTATGTGAATATGAACAAACATAAACCATTAAGTTGTCTTCCTTGTCCAACGTCAACAATTTTGGCATATAATATTTTGATGGGGGCTCACAATCACAAAAGATTTCCATGATAGTGTATTTGCATGTGGAAGTTCTCTTCCTTATACTAATTATTCGTGAATTGCTCCTTTGACCAATATTGTGATTGTCAAGCCTCAAAAGATTTCACTTTCTAAACCCAAATGTGAAGTTACCACTAGGCATGATATCATTTCAACTTCATGACATTCAATTTATTCAACAATTTACTCATAGGATAAAAGTGAAGCACAAGAGTAAATGGCAAACTACTCCAAAAGGATATAAGTGAAGATCATGTGAGTAGTTAAGTACATAGGTAGCTAATTGAGGACTCTCTCTTACTTAAAAGTTTCAGATCTAAGTATTTTATTGAAACATCAAGCAAAATGAAAATAAAATGACATTTTAAGGATAGCACACATCATGTGAAGAAGCAAAAACTTAGGCTCAACCGATACTAACCGATAATTGTTGAAGAAGAAAGGTGGGATGCCTACCGGGGCATCCCCAAGCATAGATGCTTGAGACTTCTTGAAACTTATATTGGGATGCCTTGGGCATCGCCAAGCTTGAGATTTTGTGTCTCCTTAATTCTTCTCATATCACGGTTTTCCTAAATCTCAAAAGCTTCATCCACACAAAACTCAACAAGAACTCGTGAGATAAGTTAGTATAAACCAATGCAAAAACCTTATCATTCTCTACTGTAGCAAATCACGAAAATTATTATTCAACATTGCATACTAAATACCTCTGCATATTTAATACTTCTATCCTCAAATAGAATCATTAAACAAGTAAACATATGCAAACAATGCAAACATAATAGCAATATGCCAAAACAGTACAGTTTGTAAAGAATGCAAGAGTATCAATACTTATTCAACTCCAAACATTATGAAATTCTACCATACTGTAGAAAATTTATCAGAGCTTATTATGCAAAAAAGTTTCAAAATTTTATCACATTCCGACTTTCCTCGGGAATTTTTGCAACATCGATAAACTTTCTGTTTTCAAACAGCAACATGTATACTTGCAAGATAAGCGTGGCAAAGGCTATCCTTGATATTTTTATTGAAAAGAAAGATGGAAAACATTATTCTAGATAACATCAAGCAAATCCTAACAAAATAGATTGATGCTCCAAGCAAAACTCATATCATGTGACGAATAAAAACATAGCTCCAAGTGAGGTTACCGATAATGTTGAAGACGAAAGAAGGGATGCCTTCCGGGGCATCCCCAAGCTTAGTTCCTTGGATCTTCCTTGAATATTTCCTTGGGGGTGCCTTGGGCATCCCCAAGCTTAGGTTCTTGTCACTCCTTATTCTCCTCATATCGACATCTCACCCAAAACTTGAAAACTTCAATCACACAAGACTTAACAAAACTCCGTGAGATAGGTTAGTATGATAAAGAACAAACCATTTCACTTTTGGTACTGTCAAGGACAAGATTCACAATTATTCTCACACAATTCCTACTGTAGCATATCATTTCCACAATTTATATTGAGCAATATAAGCCATAGAAACTAGAAAGCAAGCAAACTATGCATTGAAAACAGAATCTGTCAAAAACAGAACAGTCTG
Source organism: Triticum aestivum (assembly GCF_018294505.1). Lineage (NCBI taxonomy): Eukaryota > Viridiplantae > Streptophyta > Magnoliopsida > Poales > Poaceae > Triticum > Triticum aestivum. The sequence continues at coordinate 253,251,653 of NC_057814.1, read as the reverse complement.
TGATGATCTGGATAACTACCATACTTATGCTACTCCAAAAATTATGAAAAATTTGGACCACGTGAGAAATTTGTATATTAAACTGCTGCAAAAAGAATCAACTCAAAATCACTCTTCTGTTAAAAGTGAGACTTATTTTCGTGAGCGCAAAAGTTTCTGTTTTTCAGCAGGGTCAAATCAACTATCACCCAACATGATCCCAAAGGCTTTACTTGGCACTTTATTGAAACAAGAGCAATAAAAAATGATTACTACATTAGCTTAATCATGTGAACACACAAACACAGTAGGTAAAAGTGTTGGGTTGTCTCCCAACAAGCGCTTTTCTTTAATGCCTTTTTAGCTAGGCATGATGAGTTCAATGATGCTCGCATAAAAGATAAGAATTAAAACATGAAGAGAGCATAATGAAACACATGGCAACCACATTTAAGCCTAACATACTTCCTATGCATAGGGATTTTGTGAGCAAACAACTTATGGGAACAAGAATCATCTAGCATAGGAAGGCAAAACAAGCACAACTTCAAAACTTTCAACACAAAGAGAGGGAACTTGATATTATTGCAATATGTAAAAGCATATGTTCCTCTCTCATAGTAATTTTCAGTAGAATCATGAATGAATCAACAATATAACTATCACATAAAGCATTCTTTTCATGACACATAAGCATAGAAATTTTGTTACTCTCCACATAAGCAAATTTATTCTCATCAATAGTAGTGGGAGCAAACTCAACAAAATAACTATCATGTGATTGAAAATTAAAATCATGATGACAAGTTTCATGGTTATCATTATTATTTATAGCATACATGTCATCACCATAATCATCATAGATAGGAACTTTGTTGTCATAATCAATTGAAACCTCTTCCAACATAGTGGAATCATCATTAAATAAAGTCATGACCTCTCCAAACCCACTTTCATCAATATAATTATCATAAATAGGAGGCATGCTTTCATCATAATAATTTTTCTCATCAAAAATTGGGGACAAAAAATATCATCTTCATCAAACATAGCATCCCCAAGCTTATGGCTTTGCATATCATTAGCATCATGGATATTCAAAGAATTCATACTAACAACATTGCAATCATGCTCATCATTCAAATATTTTGTGCCAAATATTTTATTGACTTCTTCTTCTAACAATTGAGCACAATTTTCCGATCCATCATTTTCAAGAAAGAAATTATAAAGATGATCAATAATATGATGCAACCTAAATTCCATTTTATGTAGTTTTCTTTTATAAACCAAACTAGTGACAAAACAAGAAACTAGAAGATTCGTTTGCAAGATCTAAAGATATACCTTCATGCACTCACCTCCCCGTCAACGGCGCCAGAAAAGAGCTTGATGTCTACTACGCAACTTTATTCTTGTAGACACGTGTTGGGCCTCCAAGCGCAGAGTTTTGTAGGACAGTAGCAATTTTCCCTCAAGTGGATGACCTAAGGTTTATCAATCCGTGGGAGGCGTAGGATGAAGATAGTCTCTCTCAAACGACCCTGCAACCAAATACAAGAAATCTCTTGTGTCCCCAACACACCAATACAATGGCAATTTGTATAGGTGCACTAGTTCGGCGAAGAGATGGTGATAAAAGTGTAATATTGATGGTAGAAATATATTTTTATAATCCGAATAAATAAAAACAGCAAGGTAGCAAATAATAAACGAGCATAAAAACGGTATTGCAATGCTTAAAAACAAGGCCTAGGGTCCGTACTTTCACTAGTGCAACCTCTCAACAATGCTAGCATAGTTGGATCATATGATTATCCCTCAAAGTGTAACGAAGAATCACTCCCGAGTTCCTATTAGCGGAGAACAAAAGATAGGAATTGTTTGTAGGGTATGAAACCTCCTCAAAGCTATTCTTTCCGTTCGATCTATTCAAGAGTTCATACTAAAATAACACAAAGCTATTTTTTCCGTTCAATCTATCCTAGATTTCGTACTAGAATATCAACAAAGCAAATTCATATTCATAATACTCAATCCACACAAGGAACCACAAGGGACCCCAAAGTTTCTATCGGAGAAAAGATAATAAAAACGTGCATCAACCCCTATGCATAGATTACCCCAATATCACTGCGGGAATCCTCGAGTTGAATGCCATAACATATATCAAGTGAATCAATATGATACCTCATTGTCACCTCAAGTATTCACACCGCAAGACATATATCATGTGTTCTCATATCTGAATATTCAATCCGACAAGACAAAACTTCAAAGGGTAAAGATTCAATTCATCACAACAAGAGTATAGAGGGGAGAAACATGATATGATCCGACTATATTAACAAAGCCCATGATATAGATCATGAGAGAGAGATCAAACACATAACTACTGGTACAAACCCTCAGCCCCGTGGGTGGACTACTCCCTCCTCATCATGGTGGCCGCCGGGATGATGGAGATGGGCACCGGAGATGATTCACCCCTCCGGCAGGGTGCCAGAACAGGGTCTAGATTGGTTTTCGGTGCCTACAGAGCCTTGCGGCGGCGGAACTTCTGGTCTAGGTTAACCCCGATGGGTTTCGGAATATTTGGGAATTTATAGTGCAGAGAAGGGGTGCGGGAGGCCACCGAGGTGGGCACAACCCACCTGGGCGCGCCAGGGGGGACCTGGCGCGCCCTGGTGGGTTGTGCCCCCCTCGGGGCACCCCCCAGGTGCAGCTCTGGCCCAATGGATGTCTTCTGGCCCAAAAAATCTCAAAAAAGGTTTCACGTTGTTTGGATTCCGTTCGATATTGATTTCCTACGATGTAAAAAACAAGCAAAAAACAACAACTGACACTGGGTGCTGGGTCAATAGGTTAGTCCCAAAAAATGATATAAAGTTGTTATAAAATGATTGTAAAACACCCAAGAATGATAAAATAACAGCATGAATACTTCATAAATTATAGATACGTTGGAGACGTATCAACATGCAATTTCAAAAAAATTCCTATGCTCACGCAAGATCCATCTAGGATATGCATAGCAACGAGAGGGGGAGAGTGTGTCCACGTACCCTCGTAGACCGAAAGCGGAAGGCTTAGATAAACGCGGTTGATGTAGTCGAACGTCTTCATGATCCAACCGATCCAAGTACCGAACATACGGCACCTCCGTGTTCAGCACACGTTCAGCTCGATGACGTCCCTCGAACTCTTGATCCAGTTGAGGGACGAGGGAGAGTTCCGTCAGCACGTCGGCATGGTGACGATGATGGAGATGTGATCCGCGCAGGGCTTCGCCTAAGCACTACGACGCTATGACCGGAGGAGTAAACTGTGGAGGGGGGCACCACACGCGTCTAAGAGAATTCTTGGTGTGCCCCCGCCTCCGTATGTAAAGGAGGGGAGGAGGAGGCCGGCGGCCAGGAGGGGTGCGCCATTGCGGGAGTCCTACGGAAAGGGGGTGCCGCCCCCTTCCCTAGTCCAATTCGGACTGCCATGGGGGGGGGGGGCGGCTGTCGGTGTCAAAACTGGCAGATCTCGGGTAGGGGGTCCCGAACTGTGCATCTAAGGCGGATGGTAACAGGAGGTGGGGGACACGATGTTTACCCAGGTTCGGGCCCTCTCGATGGAGGTAATACCCTACTTCCTGCTTGATTGATCTTGATGATATGAGTATTACAAGAGTTGATCTACCACGAGATCATAGAGGCTAAACCCTAGAAGCTAGGCTATGGTATGATTGTTGTTGTCCTACGGACTAAACCCTCCGCTTTATATAGACACCGGAGGGGGCTAGGGTTACACAGAGTCGGTTACAAGGGAGGAGATCTACATATCGGTATTGCCAAGCTTGCCTTCCACGCCAAGGAGAGTCCCATCCGGACATGCGACGGAGTCTTCAATCTTGTGTCTTTATAGTCCAACAGTCCAGCTAAAGTATATAGTCCGGCTGTCCGAGGACCCCCTAATCCAGGACTCCCTCAGTAGCCCCTGAACCAGGCTTCAATGACGATGAGTCCGGCGCGCAGATTGTCTTCGGCATTGCAAGGCGGGTTCCTCCTCCGAATATTCCATAGAAGATTTTGAACACAAGGATAGTGTCCGGCTCTGCAAAACAAATTCCACATACCACCGTAGAGCGATTAATATTTCCACAAATCTAATCTGCTGACACATTTTGCAGCATGACATCACACCATGGCCCGGTCATTATTCGAACCGTTTTTCTCAACCAGCCACTGCACATATCGCGAGGCGGTTTTCTTGGCACGTCTAGTCGAAGCAGAGATCGTGTCCCTTATCACGGGATTCTCATCAATACAGGTGTGGGTAACCTAACCGCGCCATCAATTACGGCGCTTGGGGAATAAGCGAGTTTACCAGGCAGGTGGGGAGGCGCATAGTTCCTTACGCCCTTATAAAGAGACAAGGATTCATCTTTTTCCCCCACACCCTCTTCCTCCTTGCTCATCCGTTCTTGCGCACTTGAGCTCCAGCACCCAAGTTCGCGTTTTCTCCTCAAACCACTCCAAGCATGTCCGGAGCAGGAGGCAAGTGGATGGTCTCCTCCGTTATGGAGGAGGACATCACAAAGCTACGGGGAGCCGGATACCTGGCCGCGGATATCGCGCACCGGCTACCAGATGCGGGGCAGATCGTCCCTACTCCAGAACCCCATGAGAGGGTGGTATTTCTTACCCACTTCGTCCGCGGACTGGGATTTCCCCTCCACCCGTTTGTCCGCGGGCTCATGTTCTACTACGGGCTGGACTTTCACGATCTGGCCCCCAATTTCATCCTCAAGATCTCGGCGTTTATCGTCGTGTGCGAGGCCTTCCTCCGCATCAAGCCCCACTTCGGCCTGTGGCTGAAGACCTTCAACGTTAAACCGAAGGTGGTGGTCGGCCAGCAAGCGGAGTGCGGAGGCGCCATGGTGGGCAAAATGCCCAACGTCACCTGGCTCGAAGGCTCCTATGTGGAGACCGTAAAGGGGTGGCAATCGGGGTGGTTCTACATCACCGAGCCGCGCGACACCAACTGGGTGGCGGCCCCCGAATTTCGATCCGGAATCCCCATGCGGCTCACCTCCTGGAAAGAGAAGGGCCTATCCAGGGGTTCCTCGGTAGAGCTGACCGGACTCCAGACCTGCGTCAAAAACATGATGAGCAAGAAAATCAAGCTCGTCAACGTGGTCCAAGTCATGCTCTTCCGCCGGATCCTCCCGTGTCAAAGACGGACATTCAGTTTGTGGGAGTTCGACCCGGCCGAGCACCAGACGCTGCGAGAGCTCTTCAACACGACGCACAAGGACGTCTGGAAGGTGCTGTTCAAGGGCGCCGAGGTACCTCCTCCCCTTACCGAGGACCGCAGACTCAGCACAAAGCGTCCTGCCAATCCGGTAAGTCTTTTATATCTCATAAGATGTTCTTTTCCCCAGTATAACCACGCGCGGGATCTAAGCCTCCACGCCATTTAACAGGACTGGGTAGCGACAGCGGAGCAGATCGATTGTCCAGCCCCCTGCCCGAAGATCCAGCGGATGCTCTCCTAACGGAGATGCTGGTTCCGGCGCCTTATGAGGTGCCGGAGAAGAAGGCCAAGAAGAAGGCTGCGGGGACCTGGAAGGGTCTCCGGCGCAAGGTTATATCGGACTCATCGTCTGAAAACACCGAGGTGCACTCCTCCCACGAAAATGAGGAGGAGGAAGAGGAAAGTTCTCCCCCCAGCCAGGGGGATAGGAAAAGGAAGGCCGCCCCATCAGGGGAGGCCGAAGGGTCCAAGAAGGGAAGGAACCTCATCGACTCCGACACCGCGTCGCTCGACGCCTACCCCTCCGACGTGGTGGTCTTCGACGACCCCCTCCCTCGAGCTGACAGCGGCAACAGCGCTGTCACTGAAGTGCTGGGCATCAGCCACGTCTCCAATTCGGGCGAGAACGCCCGTGACGCTCGGCAAGCGGCGATGCACGACCTCTTCGTCCCCATCCCGGCCGACGCCGACGCCGAGACCCTGGAGGCACGCCGCCTTGCCCTCATCGCGGAGGGCAAGAAGATAGCCTCGATGAGACGCCTTGCCGAGGCCCACCAGCGCGAAGTCGACCGCGCCGCCTTCGGGACGCCGCCGCCTAGCGGCCCGAGCCGAGCCGGCTTCGTCCAGAAGCGCGGCGCAGCCGTTTCCAGCGCGCTGGGCGCAGATCGCCCCGTCTACGCCACTCCGCTCGAGAATCTGCGAGCCGCTCAGGTGGCTGTAGAGGAGCTCAATGGGCTGGGAGCCGATGAGCTCCCCTACATGACAAGACAGATCCAGCAGCTGATCGACGCGGCTGCAGAACGGCACGAAGCCGACGCCCGAGCTGATAGCCATCCCCCGCGCCGGGAGCACGCCGCGACGTCCTGCTCGCCGACTGCGAGCGGTGCGCGCCAGAAGAAAGACAAGGAGCCGGCTGCCAGCCGCAGCCGGACTCGCATTACCATCGAGCGCGACGCGGATGGCCGCCCTCGAGCTGTAGAGCACCAGGGAAACCTGCCTCCTCCCCCGCCTCGAAGAGAAAGACGCCTCACTCCACCGCCTGTCACCCATCCGACTCTTGGCGACCGACTCGGCCGCCGAGAAGGAGTCGGCGAAAACGACGCCCGCCACAGGATCGACCGCCTTGCTCGATCCTTGGCGCTAGAAGAAGAAGACGATGTCGGCCCGCCATGCTTTGGCCCCCGCATCCGCGACGAGCCCTTCCCCAAAGGGTTCTCGCTCCCCAGAGACACACCCAAGTACAACGGCTCGGTGAAGCCGGAAGATTGGCTCATCGACTACTCCACAGCCGTCAGCATCGCCAACGGCAACCGGCGCGTCGCCGTGAAGTACGTCCCCTTGATGCTGCAAGGCACGGCGCGCACGTGGCTCAACAGCCTCAAGCCCTACAGCATGAACAGCTGGCTAGACTTCACCGAAGTTTTCGTCCGCAACTTCACCAGCACCAGAAGCGGCCTCCCAAGCCTCGCCAGCTCTCCCTCTGCGTCCAGGGGCCCAATGAGTCGACCCGCGACTACCTCACGCGATGGGCCGAGCTCCGCAACTCCTGCGAGGGAGTGCACGAGGTCCAGGCCATCGAGTACTTCACTGCCGGGTGCCGAGAGGGCACCCTCCTCAAGCACCGACTCCTCTGCGACGAGCCGGCTACCCTTGACGAGCTACTAGTCATCGCTGACAAGTACGCCACTGCCGACTCCTCCATGAAGACCGAGCTCCGAGTAGATGCCTCAGGGAAAGTAATTGTTCCGGCTCCCAAGACGCCGGCTGGCGACCCTAACCGGCGCCCCTACCAGAACGACCACAAGCGCAAGGGCCCCATGCTGACATCCTCCAGTCGGCAGGTGGCCACAATTGAAGACGAGCAGCCCGAAGAGCGGCCCGCTCCCAAGAAGAAGGGTGGCCGGCCGCCCTGGCAGCCGTCCTTCTCCTACGAACAAGCACTCGATGCTCCCTGCAAGTTCCATAGCGGCGCGAAGCCGTCCAACCATACAACACGGAAATGCCACTGGCTCGCCCGCATCACCAAGGGCGAAGGGATGGTGCCACCTCCGCCTCTCGGCCCGCCGCCTCCAGCTCCCCAACAGCCGGCGGCCCGGCCGGCAGTCGGCGCCATCCAAGACGAGTTCCCCGAAGCGCACGACGCCTACGTCATCTTCACAAGTCAAGTCGACGACAAGCGCAGCCGACGCCGGCAGCACCAAGAAGTAAACGCAGTCGCCTCTAGCACCGCCGAGTTCATGCATTGGCCGGAAAAGCCCATCAGCTGGAGCCAGGCCGACCACCCAGAGGTGATGCCTTCGCCTGGCTCCTATGCTATGGTCTTGGACGTCACCCTTGCGACGAAGAGACGAGCTGCCAGATTTTCCCGCGTCCTGATAGACGGCGGAAGCAGTATCAACATACTGTACCGCGATACCATGGACAAGCTGAGCATCAAAGCAAAGCAGCTCATGCCGAGCCGCACCGTCTTCCATGGTATCGTACCCGGCCTATCTTGCTCTCCAATCGGCAAGATCAAGATGGATGTTCTCTTCGGAGACAAAGATCACTTTCGCCGGGAAGCAATATGGTTCGAGGTGGTGGATTTGGAGAGCCCCTATCATGCACTGCTTGGCCGACCTGCGTTGGCCAAGTTCATGGCCGTGCCCCACTACGCCTACCTGAAGATGAAGATGCCGAGCTCGAAGGGGATCATCACGGTAGCCGGCGACTATAAGAAGTCCATCGAGTGTGCCATGGCCAGCAGCCGGCTGACCGAGTCCCTCGTGGTGGCCGAAGAGAAGAAGATGTTGGAGCGGGTTGTGGCCATGGCCAGCAAGCAGCCGGCCTTGTCCCCCAACCCCAAGGACTGTGATGCGCAGGGCTCCTTCCAGCCTGCAAAAGAGACGAAGAAGATACCTCTAGACCTGGAGCACCCGGAGAGGTTCGCCGTGATTGGGGCGAACTTGGACAGTAAATAGGAAGGCGAGCTCGCCGACTTCCTCCGTGAGAATCGAGACATCTTCGCATGGTCCCCAAAGGACATGCCGGGTGTCCCGAAGGATTTCGCCGAGCACAAATTACATGTCCGAGCGGATGCGAAGCCGGTCAAGCAACCCCTCCGCCGACTATCGGAAGAGAAGCGAAGAATCGTGGGAGAAGAGATAGCCCGGCTCCTCGCAGCCGGCTTCATCATGGAAGTGTTCTTTCCAGAATGGCTTGCCAATCCAGTTCTGGTTTTGAAGAAGAATAACAAATGGCGCATGTGTATAGACTACACAAGTTTGAACAAGGCCTGCCCAAAGGATCCGTTTGCTTTGCCACGGATTGACCAAGTGATAGACTCCACAGCCGGATGCGAGCTGTTAAGTTTTTTGGATGCATACTCAGGGTATCATCAGATCAAGTTGGACCCGGCTGACCGCCTGAAGACTGCCTTCATCACACCCTTTGGAGCTTTCTGCTACCTGACAATGACATTCGGCTTGAGAAACGCCGGTGCCACTTTTCAGCGTTGCATGCAGAAATGTCTCTTGAAACAACTCGGCAGAAATGCCCACGTCTACGTAGACGACATTGTGGTGAAGACAGAGAAGCGCGGTACCTTGCTGGAAGACCTGAAGGAAACATTTGCCAACTTGCGCCGATTCCAGATCAAGCTTAACCCCGAGAAGTGCGTGTTCGGAGTGCCAGCCGGCCAGCTGCTAGGCTTCCTGGTCTCCGAACGCGACATTGAGTGCAACCCTGTCAAGATCAAGGCCATCGAGAGGATGGAGATTCCCACCAAGCTGCGAGATGTGCAGAAGTTCACTGGCTGTTTAGCCTCCCTGAACCGTTTTATCAGCCGACTAGGAGAGAAGGCTCTCCCCCTGCACCGACTCATGAAGAAGTCCACTCACTTTGAGTGGAATGATCAAGCCGACCAAGCCTTCCATGAGTTGAAGAAAATGTTGACCACTCCGCCTGTCCTGGCTGCGCCGACTGAGAAGGAGCCCATGCTCCTCTACATCGCCGCGACAAGCCGAGTCGTCAGCACTGTTGTTGTGGTCCAGCGCCCGGAGGAAGGCCGAGCCTAGTTGGTCCAGAGGCCGGTCTACTATCTCAGCGAAGTACTGTCCAGCTCAAAGCAAAAATACCCGCACTACCAGAAGATGTGCTATGGGGTGTACTTCGCTGCCAAGAAATTGAAGCCCTACTTCCAAGAGCACCCCATCACGGTCGTGTGCACTGCCCCGCTCGCCGAGATCATAGGCAGCCGGGATGCATCCGGCCGGGTGGCCAAATGGGCCATTGCCTTGGCGCCCTACACGATTTTCTATCAACCCCGCACCGCCATCAAGTCGCAAGCATTGGCCGGCTTCCTCGTCGACTGGGCCGAGACCCAGTACTTACCGCCGGCTCCCGACTCTACCCATTGGTGGATGCACTTTGACGGGTTCAAGATGCGCACCGGCCTGGGAGCCGGCATCGTCCTCACCTCTCCCAAAGGCGACAAGCTCAGTACACGCTGCAGATCCACTTCGCCGCCTCCAACAACGTGGCCGAGTACGAGGCGCTCGTACATGGGCTCCGGCTAGCCAAAGAACTCGGCATACGCCGGATCCTGTGCTACGGCGACTCAGACTTGGTGGTCCAGCAATCATCTGGCGACTGGGACGCCAAGGACGCGAACATGGCGAGCTACCGTTTCCTCGTCCAGCAGATGAGCGGATACTTCGAAGGGTGCGAGTTCCTTCACGTGCCAAGGGCCGACAACGACCAAGCAGATGCCCTAGCACGGATCGGCTCCACCCGACAAGCCATACCGACCGGCGTCTCCCTCCAGCGCCTACTCAAGCCGTCCATCAAGCCGTCTCCAGAGTCGGATTCCATCTTCGTACCGCCTGCGCCAGAAACAGCCGGATCCGGCTCAAGAAATCCCGCAGGCGGCACGGGGACTTCGACGACTGACCCGGGGACTGACGTAGTCGCACCCGGCCCAGGGACTCCAGAACCCGGCCCGGGGACTGCAGCAGTCGGCCCGGGGACTGCAACGACACAAGAAGCGGTGGCCGACTCCAATGCAACACCCAACCCACCCACCCGAGTCATGGTGGCCACATTAACAGCAGAAGAAGTCACAGCTCCCTCATGGGCCCAGCCCATCCTCAAGTTCCTAATCAGTAGAGAACTGCCGGCTGATGAGATCGCAGCAAGACTAGTGCAACGACGAGCCGCAACATACACAATAATCAACAGGGAGCTCATGAAGCGCAGCGTCACCGGAGTCTTCCAGTGTTGCGTTGAGCCAGAAAAAGGAGTGGCAATCCTCAAAGACATCCACCAAGGCGAATGCGGCCATCACGCCGCCTCAAGATCCCTCGTGGCCAAGGCTTTCCGCCATGGGTTCTTCTGGCCGACTGCCTTGGAGGATGCTAAAGAAATAGTCAAGAGCTGCAGAGGATGTCAAGTCTTCAGTTCCAAACAACACCTTCCGGCTTCTGCCCTCAAGACCATTCCCCTCACCTGGCCTTTTGCCGTCTGGGGACTAGACATGGTGGGCCCTTTCAAGACAGCCCGCGGTGGCATGACACACCTACTCGTTGCGGTGGACAAGTTCACAAAGTGGATCGAAGCCAAGCCCATCAAGAAGCTGAATGGGCCGACTGCCGTGACATTCATCACTGACATCACTACTCGGTACGGCGTGCCGCACAGCATCATCACCGACAACGGCACGAACTTCGCCAAAGGCGCACTGGCACGTTTCTGCGTGACGCAGGGCATCCGACTGGACTTAGCGTCCGTGGCCCACCCGCAGTCAAACGGCCAGGTCGAGCGAGCAAATGGACTTATCCTCTCCGGCATCAAGCCCCGACTGGTTGTACCACTGGAGCGATCGGCCGGCTGCTGGCTCGAAGAGCTGCCGGCTGTCCTCTGGAGTCTGCGCACTACACCCAACAAGTCAACCGGCTTCACTCCATTCTTCCTTGTGTACGGTGCCGAGGCTGTCATCCCAACAGACATCGAGTTCGACTCGCCTCGGATCACCATGTACACGGAGGAGGAAGCCAAAGAAGCAAGAGAAGACGGCGTCGACCTACTGGAAGAAGGCCGACTGTTAGCCCTTAGCCGGTCCACCATCTACCAGCAAGGCCTGCGCCGCTACTACAACCGCAAGGTCAAGCCAAGATCCTTCCAAGAGGGCGACCTTGTGCTCCGGCTGATCCAGCGAACAGCCGGCCAGCACAAGCTCTCGGCCCCTTGGGAAGGCCCCTTCGTCGTCAGCAAGGCACTCGGCAACGACTCCTACTACTTGATCGACGCGCAAAAGCCAAGAGCACGCAAAAGAGACGACTCCGGCAAGGAGTCGGAGCGACCATGGAACGCAAACCTCCTAAGACGGTTTTACAGCTGAAAAGCAGTATGTATCACGCTACCCCTTTTTGTATTAAATACAAACCAACAGGCCCCCCGAACAGCACTCGGGGACTGCCTTTTTATTTATCTATGAATGACGAGTGTCATATCCATGAATGCATTACTACATTTCGCATTCTTGTCCGGCACCGGGTCCGACTAGTCGGCCCGGGGACTGGCCGCCTTGAGCTATATTCAAAGTTCTTCCCGAAGTCAGCAAAGTAGTGCGCCGGCTCCCAAGTCCTCTCTTGTTGAAAGTCGCAGCTCAAAGAACTGACTGTCCGACTAGCAAGAGAGAAGACAGAAAGGACGCCCACACGAAAAACGACTAAGGAACAACTAACCTATATAGCAAAGAGACGGCCCCCAAACATGCCTGCCGGCTGTCAAAGCAGCCGGCTGGCCGGCTTCCTAAAAAACTTAGCTCAAGTCCGGCAAAGCTAAAAGTACTTCCCCCTCCCCAATCGGCCAGGCACTCCCCGACTACAGATTGCAGAGCAACTGTTTGACTAGGGAGGCGGCAACCAAGGGAGGGCGGCAAAGGAAAAAAGCAGAAGGACAAAAAGCGAAAGTACAAGGAAAGACCGAATGCATAACTTATATACATAAAGCCGCCCACAGGCTGGCAACAGACTTGAGTTTGAATACACCCAGTGGGTGGAATTGTGCAGACTTAACCAAACATTGTTCAAAAGTAACAAGACAGGAAAACAAAAGAAAGAAGATTAAGGCGCGACATGGAGGCCAAGCTGGTCGGTGAAGGCGGCTCGCCGGCTGAAGGAGTGGCCGCCTAGCTGGTCCCGGCTTGACCACCTCCCGCGGCAGGAGACGCACTCGCACGCGACATAGTGCTGGAGGCGCGGTCAGGCTGGCCGGCTACTCCACCAGCCGGCTCGGCGTCTTCACCCTCCTCCTCCTCCTCTTCGCCCTCGTCGCTGGAGTCGATCTCCTCCGCCGAGTCCTCGCCGTACGCCGGGTCCAGCCCGAACCAATCTTCCGGCTGGGCGACTCCATTGTCGTCCACCTCGGGGGCGAAGACGTTGGTGTCAGTGTAGTCGGTGATCGCTGAAGCCCGCCGAATGATGGCCGGCCGCGCCGGCTCCAGCTCCGTGTCGGCTTGCTGCCGCCAGGTAGCCAGCTGGTCCAGGTTCAGGCCGGGATACCAGGCCTTGACGAACTCCAGCGCCCGCCTGGCGCCGGAGCGAGCTGCTGACGCCTTCCAAGCCTCGAAGCGGCCGACTGCCACCTCCAGCTAGTCGGCGGTCCGACTGGGGGTGCGAGGGACCACTTGGCCAGGCCAGAGGGCGGCCAAGACCTGCGATCCCGCGCGCTGAAGCCGGCGGAGCAGCCTGTGAGCCGGCTGGATGCGAGCCTGGATCGCCAGGAGCTGTTCTTCCAGCGAGCGGCCGGCGGTTGGCGAGATCTCGAAGCCGGCTTGCCTCTTCGCCTGGTGATGGGCTTCGATGGCCTGGTTGGCGGCAGTTGAGTAGCCAGGGAAGTACTCTGCACGAAGGAGAAAAGAAAAGAAAAGCACCGAAATCAGAAAAACAAGCCAAAGTGGCAGATGGCAAGAAAGGACGAAGGGGTAGACGACTTACCGTCAACTAGATCCTCAATCTGGCCATAGCCGGAGACCAGAGTCTGCCTGGCCTCTGCCCAGCCGGCCGCCTCCGTCTCGAACTCGGCCTGGAGGGTGGCTTCGCGATCCTGCGTAGCCTTCAGCGCCGCCTTGTGGCCTTCCTCCTGGTCGGCCAGCTTCTTGACCAGGCGGTCGCGCTCCTGCACCAAGGCGGCGAGCTCCGCGTCCTTAGCACGAAGAGCGGTCTGGGACTCCCCTAGCTGTGCCCTCAGACTGGCGTTGCCCACTGCAGAGATAGAAGAAGAAGAAGAACAATGAGAAATCATCAAGGAAGATCCGAGCCGACTGCTCAGCAGTCGGCCCGAATCTCGGGGACTACACCCAGTGGGTGCGCTGACGCGCCCCCACATGAGATAAAGATCAAGTCACATACCTCGGCTCTCAGTAAGATCGGCGGTCTTCTGGGTCAGCTCCCGAGCCTGGGAGTTGAAGGCGGCCGCTCGGAGGTTGTGGTAGTCCTGCAAGACGGACAGAAGACCAAAGTGAGAACAAAAGCAGCAAAGACAAAATCTCCAAGAAGTTCCAAGCCGCCTGCTCAGCAGCCGACTCGGAACTCGGGGACTACACCCAGTGGGTGCGCTGACGCGCCCCCACGAGAGAAATCAAGATCAAGAAAGAACAAGATAGGAATACTAACCCGGATGGCCGCCCGCGTGGCGAGGAATTCGTCGGTGAACTGCCTCAGCGCCGCGGCTTGGCTTTGCAGCCGGGTCCGGACGTCTTGTGCAGCGACGTTCACCACGGCTGTCCCTCCGCTCGGCGTCCACCCCTAGGTAGCGCTGGCCGCCTCCGCGTCTCAGGCCGATGAGCTGGAGCCCATGGCCGGCTGTGGCTTCGACGCAGCCTTCTGCGGCTCAGACGCGGCCTTCCCTGCACGCCGGCTTGGCGGAACCCGGACCGCCACCTCAGCCCCCGCGGCCAGCTCGCCCTCCGCCGACTGTGCGGGCGCAGGCTCAGGCTGGCGGCCTTGGGTCGCCCTAGTCGGAGGAGTCGGCCCCGGCGCCTCCCCCAAGATGACGACATCGTCGCCGCTTCCTCCCAGCCCCGGCTGGGAACCGCTGGCTCCCCCTGGCGCCATGGTGCGCAGGGGGTGACCATCAAAGCCTCCCCTGCCGCCGCTTCGGCCTCGGCCTCTGCCTGGGCCTTGGCTGCGGCCTCGGCGAGCGCCTTCGCCGCCTCCTCCTCCCGAGCTGCCTGGGCGGCGGCTGCCCTCCGTGCCTCCGCTTCCCGCGCTTCCTGCTCCTCCCGCACCTCCCGCGCGTTCCTTTCCGTCGCCTCCAGGAGGGCGGCGCGGGGATCTACGCGGCGGGTGGTGCTCCCAGAGCCCCCTGGCGACTCGACGACGGAGCCGGCAGCCGCCCGCTCAAGTGACAGCGGAGCTCTGACCATTGAAAAAGAATACGAAGGTTCAAGAACCACCAAAGGAAAGAAAGAAGGACAGTACATAGAAAGAGAGAGCTTACGCCGACACAGTCTGCGGCTGCTTCACCACTTTGCGAAAGCGAGCCGCCTTCGCGGCCGCCTCTTCCCGCCTGGTGGCTGCCGCCCCACCCCTGGGCTTCTTCGTCCGGCTACCGAACATGCCCTGGGTGGCGCGACGTTTCTGGCCTCTACCCCAAGGAGGCTGCGCGCCGGAGGAGCCCGCGCCGCGTCCGGATGCCGGCTGGCGGTGCGGGACGGCTTTGGCTTCGTCCTCGTCCGGCCAGTCGTCGAAGGTAGCGGTGAACCCGGAGCCGCCTTCTTCGCCGCCGGCTTGGCCGCCGGCCGGCTCGACGGCATCCTCCATATGGACCGCCCCCAGGTCGGGGTCCTCCTGGTCGTGTTCGGTCCGGTCGGGGACGAAGCGGCGCTCCACGTCTGTCCCGCCGGCCGGCCGAAGCAGAGGACTCTGTCAAAAAAGCAAGCCGACTGAGTTAGAGTCGGCCCAGAGGAACTCGGCGACAAAGCTAAGAGAGAGGGAGAAAAAGAGACGAGGGGAGCGTACCATAGGCGGAGGATTGGCGTGGCTGTATGGCTCCTTGCCGAATTGCCAGTCTTCGGAAAGTTGGCAGTTGGCGAGGTAATTCACCATGTCGGCGGCGTCGGGCTGCGGCATCTCCTTGGTGCACATTCAGCTTGGATCGAGCTGGCCGCTCATCTGACAGATCAGATGAGGCCGGCTCTGGAGCGGAAGGACCCGGCGCGTGACGAACGCGGCCAGGAGGTCGGGCCCCGTCAGGCCCTCCGACTGGACCATCACCCGCAGGCGGGCGATGGCGGCGTTCCCTCCCTGCGACAGCGTCACGGCCCGGAAGGACCACTGGGGCAGCCTGCCCGCCGGTTGGCCGGCCACGTAGGCTGGCAAGTTGAGGTAGTCGCCCCGGGGAGCGATGCTCCGCACGTAGAAGTATGACTTCTGCCACTTCTTCACCGATTGGATCAGTGTGATGATGGGGAAGGGGTTGCCAGCGCCTGATCTCCGCGACGCGATGAAGGCGCCGGTCTGACCCGGCACGCCCCGCACGCGCGTGACCAGCTTCGACTGGAAGAACTCCCGCCAGAGCTCGAGGGTGGGGAGGACACCAAGATAGCCCTCGCACAGGGTGACGAAGGCCGACAGCAGCACCACCGTGTTGGGGGTGAGGTGGTGCGGCTGGAGCTGATAGAATTCCAGCCAGGAGCGGAAGAAGGCGCTCACTGGCAGGCCGAAGCCGCGCAGGAAGTGCGAGCGGAAGACCACCCGCTCGCCCTCCCGCGGCGCCGGCCTGACTTCCTTCTCCGGCGCGAGGCGGACCTCCACTTTGTCCGCGCTAGGCAGACGCCGGGTGTCGTGGAGGAAGTCGATGTGATCGTTATGGACGATGGAGCCGTCCCAATCCCCGCCAAGCTGCTCTACGTGGGGAGGCATAGCGGCAGCTAGCACGGCGGCGGAGGAGCGTGCGGAGGAAGAGCGCGGCTGCGAAGCGCTGTCGTGAGAATGAGCAAGGCAAGAAGACGGTGGGGGTAGGAGGAGCGTGCGAGGGCCTGCCGCCCTTCACCTCCCCCTACTTATAGCCTCACGCGGCCGAAGAGGCCGGACGTGGGGGTGGAGACGTGGGATTAACTGCGCCCACTCCCCCCACGTCTCGCGTTTATTACGCATAAGTGCGAGCCGAAACTGCCGCACGGAACGTGCGGGCGGTTTCGGGATACAAAGGATCCGCGCCTGGGCCGGGGCGCGGACGTGGCGGGCCCCCTCCCTGCGGCGACGTCCCGTCACGCGCGTGGGCTGGCAGGCTTTCCGGCCACGTGGCACGCCAACGGCCCGAGGCCGGCCCGCGGCCCGGTGCGCGTGCCCGCGGGTTCCCGCCCCCCCCGACTCCAGAAGAATTCGACTAAGGCGGCGCGCCTGACCAAGGCCGGCTCCCAGCTGCCGGCTTGTCACGATAGGAGGCTGATTGAGCTTCTCGAACCCCACTCCACCTCGAAGCCCAATCAGCTTCGGGGACTACTGTCGGAGGAAATGGCCACGGGTAGCCAAACCGACTACCCCTGGCTCTTCGGAAAATTTATCAGGCCTTTGGGCCTTCAAGCACTCCAAGCATTTGGGCCGCCTTCCCTGGCCGGCTACCACTAAAGCCGACTCCCGGAAGGCGACCCAGCCTCACCGACTCCTCCCCAGGACGACTACGGGGTGGCTGACTCCAAGAAGCCGACCGAGAAGGACGCCGACTCCTAGGAGCCGGCCAAGACCACAACCACTCCTACATAACGGCGACCTGACGGGGTGTGGCCATAGTGCGGCCCACGACCCCCGAAGCCCGAGGCGGGCATGGCTACAGGAGGCCGTACGGGAGGGACGTCTCCCGTGCGGCTCGGCACTGTAGCCACGCTAGCCTCGACGTCATCCGCGACCCACTCCTGTACGGCCTGAGGACTGCGGGCCCCTTCAGCCAGAGAGAGGCGCGAGGGGGGCCCGGCTTTTCCTAGTCGGCCAAGAGTATAGCCGGCCTCCAGAAGCCGGCTACTCCCTTCCTCGAAGCAGGAGCCCCATTAAGGAGACAAGACGAGGTGAGGCTATAGTGATAGCCCCCGAGGCGGCCCACTGTAGCCATGCTCACCTCAACAAAGCCCTCATCATCAGAAGCGCGGCTATAGTAAGCAGCCGCCGACAAGACCCTAGGCGGTGGGATCGGCCTGTCGACCAAGCAGCCGGCAGCCGGCGGGACCCACTAGCTGGCGGGACCCAGCAGCTGGCGGAGAAGCCGGCGAGCGAAGACACTGACGGCTGGGACCAGTTCCCAGTCGGATTACCGTTGTACCCCCGGGGGGTAGGCCTATATAAACCCCCCGGAGCACCCATGCAAAGGGTTCGCTTCTAGGTTGGCCTCTGAGCATAGTTGGCTTCTAGGTTAACACCCACACATAGTACACACACCATAGAGAGAGAGAAGCAAGAGCTAGCCTTGTTCTTCTTCTCCCTTGATCCCTACAGCTCTAGGAGCGATTGTAGCTACCCTTTATCGATCTAGTGATCATGCGGAGACCCCTCAGAGCAGGACTAGGGGTGTTATCTCCTCGGAGAGCCCCGAACCTGGGTAAGATTCGCCGGCGTGCATGTCTTCGCCTCATCCCGTTTCCAGGCACCGGCGACGTTCTATTGGCTCCCACAATGATAAGCCATCCCTTGGCATATGTCGCACCAACCACCCGACAACCAGGGTGCGCCTGGGCCCCCAGGCGCGCCCAGGTGGGTTGTGCCCACCTCGGTGGCCTCCTTCACCCCCTCTTCCCCCTATAAATTCACAAATATTCCAAAACCCTTCGGGGTAACCCTAGATCAGAAGTTCCGCCGCCGCAAGGCCTCTGTACCCACGAGATCCAATCTAGACCCCGTTCCGGCACCCTGCCGGAGGGGGAGATCATCACCGGTGGCCATCTTCATCATCCCGGCGGCCACCATGATGAGGAGGGAGTAGTCCACCCTCGGGGCTGAGGGTTTGTACCAGTAGCTATGTGTTTAGTCTCTCTCTCTCTCTCTCCTGTTCTCGCGTGCTTTGTTAATATAGTCGGATCATATGGTGTTTTCCCCTCTCTATCATGTGATGAATTGAGCTTCCCTTTGAGATTTCGTTGTTATCGTATTGAATACTTTGATGGATTTGAGAAAACTTGATATATGTCTTGTAATTGAATACTCGTGGTGACAATGGGGTATTGTATTGATTCACTTGATATATGTTTTGGCACTCAACTCGCGGATTCCCGAGGTGACATTGGGGTAATCTATGCATAGGGGTTGATGCACGTTCTTGTCTTTGTTTCTCTAGTAGAAATCTTGAGGCACTCTTTGAAGTTCTTTGTGTTGGATTGAGTATTATGAATATGAATTTGCTTTGGTGTTATTTTAGTACGAACTCTAGGATAGGTCAAACGGAAAGAATAGCTTTGTGTTATTTTAGTATGAACTCTTGAATAGATCGAACGGAAATAATAGCTTTGAGGTGGTTTCGTACCCTACAAACAATTTATTCTCATGTTCTTCGCTAGATAGGAACTTTGGAGTGATTCTTCATCGCACTTTGAGGGATGGTTATATGATCCAATTATATTAGCATTGTTGAGAGATTGCACTAGCGAAAGTACGGACCCTAGGCCTTGTTTCTAAGCATTGCAACACCGTTTTTGTGCCCGTTTACTATTTGCTACCTTGCTATTTTTATTTATTCTGATTATAAAAATATATTCTACCATCCATGTTACACTTTTATCACCATCTCTCGCCGAACTAGTGCACCTATACAATTTTCCATTGTATTGCGTGTGTTGGGGACACAAGAGTTTTCTTGTATTTGGTTGCAGGGTTGTTCGAGAGAGACCATCTTCATCCTACACCTCCCACAGATTGATAAACCTTAGGTCATCCACTTGAGGGAAAATTGCTACTGTCCTACAAAACTCTGCGCTTGGAGGCCCAACACGAGTCTATAAGAATAAAGTTGCGTAGTAGACATCACACATCCCGGTACACCGTCGGAGGCATTCATATAGAGTCATATTTTGTTCTAAGTATCGAGTTGTACTTCTTGAGTTGTAAGTAAATAAAAGTGTGATGATCTTCATTATTAAAGCATTGTCCCATGTGAGGAAAAAAAAGAGAGGCCAAAGAAGCCAAAAAAGAGAAAAAGAGAGAAGGGGCAATGTTACTATCCTTTTTCCGCACTTCTGGTTCAAAGTAGCACCATGATCTTCATGATAGAGAGTATCCTATGTTGTCCCTTTCATATGCTAGTGGGAATTTTTCATTATAGAACTTGGCTTGTATATTCCAACGATGGGCTTCCTCAAAACACCATAGGTCTTCATGAGCAAGCAAGTTAGAAGCACACCCACTTAGTTTTTCTTTTTGAGCTAGCTCTAGTGCTTTTGTTACATGTCAATCCCTACTCACTCACATTGATATCTATTGATGGGCATCTCCATAGCCCGTTAATACGCCTAGTTGATGTGATACTATTGTTGGGAAACGTTGCATGGAAAACAAAAAATTTCTGCGCTCACGCAAGATCTATCTAGGAGATGCATAGCAATGAGAGGGGGAGAGTGTGTCTATGTACCCTCATAGACCGAAAGTGGAAGCGTTTGACAACGCGGTTGATGTAATCGAACTTCTTATTGTTCTGACCGATCAAGTACCGAACATACGACACCTCCGAGTTCTGCACACGTTCAGCGCGATGACGTCCCTCGCCTTCTTGATCCAGTAAGGTGTCGAGGAAGTAGATGAGTTCTGTCAGCACGACGGCGTGGTGACGGTGATGGTGAAGTGATCCGCGCAGGGCTTCGCCTAAGCACCGCGAGAATATGACCGAGGGTGTAATGTGTGGAGGGGGGCGCCGCACACGGCTAACAGATGTTGTTGTGTGTTCTAGGCGCCCCCTCCCCATGTATATATAGGTGGGAGAGGGAGGGGAGCAGCAAGGGGGCGCCCCAAGTAGGAGGAATCCTACCTGGGCGCCTCCCCAATCCGGCCTTGCTACCTCTTGAGCATAAGTAGCAAAGTAGCGTAAGTATTTCCCTCAGTTTTTGAGAACCAAGGTATCAATCCAGTAGGAGACTACACGCAAGTCGCCTAGTACCTGCACAAACAATCAAGAACCTTGCAACCAACATGATAAAGGGGTTGTCAATCCCTTCACGACCACTTGCAAAAGTGAGATCTGATAAAGATAATAAGATAAACATTTTTGGTATTTTTGTTGTATAGATTGGAAAGTAAAGATTGCAAAATAAACGGCGATAGAAATTGGCAAATTGATGATTAACTAATATGATGTAAAATAGACCCGGGGGCCATAGGTTTCACTAGTGGCTTCTCTCAAGATAGCATATATTACGGTGGGTGAACAAATTACTACCGAGCAATTGATAGAAAAGCGCATAGTTATGAGAATATCTAGGCATGATAATGAACATAGGCATCACGTCCGTGTCAAGTAGACTGAAACGATTCTGCATCTACTACTATTACTCCACACATCGACCGCTATCCAGCATGCATCTAGAGTATTAAGTTCATAAGAAGAGAGTAACGCATTAGGCAAGATGACATGATGTAGAGGGATAAACTCAAGCAATATGATATAAACCCCATCTTTTTATCCTCGATGGCAAGAATACAATACGTGCCTTGCTGCCCCTGCTGTCACTGGGAAAGGACACCGCAAGATTGAACCCAAAGCTAAGCACTTCTCCCATTGCAAGAAAGATCAATCTAGTAGGCCAAACTAAACGGATAATTTGAAGAGACTTGCAAAGATATCAAATCATGCATATAAGAATTCAAAGAAGAATCAAATATTGTTCATAGATAATCTTGATCATAAACCCACAATTCATCGGATCTCAGCAAACACACCACAAAAAGTATTACATCGAATAGATCTCCAAGAACATCGAGGAGAACTTTGTATTGAGAACCAAAGAGACAGAAGAAGCCATCTAGCTAATAACTATGGACCCGAAGGTATGTGGTAAACTACTCACACATCATCGGAGAGGCTATGGTGTTGATGTAGAAGCCCTCCGTGATCGAATCCCATCCGGCAGATCGCCGGAAAAGGCCCCAAGATGGGATCTCACGGGTACAGAAGGTTGCGGCGGTGGAAAAGTGGTTTCGTGGCTCCCTTGGATGTTTTCAGGGTATAAGAGTATATATAGGCGAAAGAAGTAGGTCGGTGGAGCTACGAGGGCCCCACGAGGGTGGGGGGCGCGCCCTCCTGCCTCGTGGCCGCCTCGTTGCGTCTCTGACTTCCACTCCAAGTCTCCTGGATTGCGTTTGTTCCAAGAAAGAACCTCACGAAGGTTTCGTTCCGTTTGGATTCCGTTTGATATTCTTTTTCTGCCAAACACTGAAATAGGCAAAAAAGCAGCAACTGGCACTGGGCCTCCGGTTAATAGGTTAGTCCCAAAAATAATATAAAAGAGCATATTAAAGCCCATTAAACATCCAAAGCAGATAATATAATAGCATGGAACAATCAAAAATTATAGATACGTTGGAGACGTATCAGCATCCCCAAGCTTAACTCCTGCTCGTCCTCGAGTAGGTAAATTATAAAAACAAATTTTTTGATGTGGAATGCTACCCAACATAAATTTCAATGTAATTTTCTTTATTGTGGCATGAATGTTCAGATCCAAAAGATTCAAGCCAAAAGTTTAATATTGTCATAAAAATAATAATACTTCAAGCATACTAACCAAGCAAATATGTCTTCTCAAAATAACATAGCCAAAGAAAGCTCATCCCTACAAAATCATATAGTTTGGCTATGCTTCATTTTCGTCACACAAAATGCTCTCATCATGCACAACCCCGATGACAAGCCAAGCAATTGTTTCATACTTTAGTATTCTCAAACTTTTTCAACTTTCACGCAATACATGAGCGCGAGCCATGGACATAGCACTACCGGTGGAATAGAATATGATGATGGAGGTTGTGTGGAGAAGACAAAAAATAAGAAAGTCTCACATTGACGCGGCTAATCAACGGGCTATGGAGATGCCCATCAATTGATGTCAACGCGAGGAGTAGGGATTGCCATGCAACGGATGCAGTAGAGTTACAAATGTATGAAAGCTCAACAAAAGAAACTAAGTGGGTGTGCATCCAACTTGCTTGCTCACGAAGACCTAGGGCATTTGAGGAAGCCCATTGTTGGAATATACAAGCCAAGTTCTATAATGAAAAATTCCCACTAGTATATGAAAGTGAAAAAATGAGAGACTCTCTATCATGAAGATCATGGTGCTAATTTGAAGCACAAGTGTGGAAAAAGGATAGTAACATTGTCCCTTCTCTCTTTTTCTCTCATTTTTTTGGGCCTTCTCTTTTTTTTATTTGGCCTTTCTCTTTTTTTGTCCTTTCTCTTTTTTTATGGCCTTTCTCTTTTTTATTTCCTCATACGGGACAATGCTCTAATAATGATGATCATCACACTTCTATTTATTTACAACTCAAGGATTACAACTCGATACTAGAAACAAATATGACTCTATATGAATGCCTCCGGCGGTGTACCGGGATGGGCAATGAATCAAGTGTGACATGTATGAATAATGAATGGTGGCCTTGCCACAAATACGATGTCAACTACATGATCATGCAAGGCAATATGACAATGATGAAGCGTGTCATAATAAACGGAACGGTGGAAAGTTGCATGGCAATATATCTCGGAATGGCTATGGAAATGCCATAATAGGTAGGTATGGTGGCTGTTTTGAGGAAGATATAAGGGGGCATGTGTGATAGAGCGTATCATATCATGGGGTTTGGATGCACCGGCGAAGTTTGCACCAACTCTCGAGGTGAGAAAGGGCAATGCACGGTACCGAAGAGGCTAGCAATGATGGAAGGGTGAGAGTGCGTATAATCCATGGACTCAACATTAGTCATAAAGAACTCACATACTTATTGCAAAAATCTACAAGTCATCAAACCCAAAACACTACACGCATGCTCCTAGGGGGATAGATTGGTAGGAAAAGACCATCGCTCGTCCCCGACCGCCACTCATAAGGAAAGCAATCAAACAACACCTCATGCTTCAAATTTGTCACACAACGGTTACCATACGTGCATGCTATGGGACTTGCAAACCTCAACACAAGTATTTCTAAAATTCACAATTACTCAACTAGCACGACTCTAATATCACCATCTTCATATCTCAAAACAATCATCAAGTATCAAACTTCTCATAGTATTCAATGCACTCTATATGGAAGTTTTTATTATACCCATCTTGGATGCCTATCATATTAGGACTAATTTTATAGCCAAAGCAAATTACCATGGTGTTCTAAAAGACTCTCAAAATAATATAAGTGAAGCATGAGAGATCAATAATTTCTATAAAATAAAACCCCCAGCGTGCTGTAAAAAGATATAAGTGAAGCACTAGAGCAAAATTATCTAGCTCAAAAGATACAAGTGAAGCACATAGAGTATTCTAGTAAATTCCAATTCATGTGTGTCTCTCCAAAAGGTGTGTACAGCAAGGATGATTGTGGTAAACTAAAAATCAAAGACCAAATCATACAAGACGCTCCAAGCAAAATATATATCATGTGGTGAATAAAAATATTGCCTCAAGTAAAGTTACCGATAGATGAAGACGAAACAGGGGATGCCTTCCGGGGCATCCCAAGCTTAGGCTTTTGGTTGTCCTTGAATTTTACCTTGGGGTGCCTTGGGCATCCCCAAGCTTAGGCTCTTGTCACTCCTTATTCCAAAATCCATCAAATCTTTACCCAAAAACTTGAAAACTTCACAACACAAAACTTAAACAGAAAATCTCATGAGCTCCGTTAGTGTAAGAAAACAAACCACTACTTTAAGCTACTATAATTAACTCATTGTTTATTTATATTGGTGTTAAACCTACTATATTCCAACTTCTCTATGGTTCATACCCCCCGATACTAGCCATAGATTCATCAAAATAAGCCAACAACACACGAAAAACAGAATCTGTCAAAAACAGAACAGTCTGTAGTAATCTGTATCAAACGAGTACTTCTGGAACTCCAAAAATCCTGAAATAAATTGGCGGACGTGAGGAATTTATCTATTAATAATCTGAAAAAAGAATCAACCTTAAATCACTCTCCAGTAAAAAATGGCAGCTAATCTCGTGAGCGCTAAAGTTTCTGTTTTTTACAGCAAGATCGCAAAGACTTCACCCATGTCTTCCCAAAGGTTCTACTTGGCACAAACACTAATTAAAACATAAAACCACATCTAAAAAGAGGCTATATGAATTATTTATTACTAAACAGGAACAAAAAAGTAAAAACAAAAATAAAATTGGGTTGCCTCCCAACAAGCGCTTTTCTTTAAAGCCTTTTTAGCTAGGCATTGATAATTTTAATGATGCTCACATCAAAGACAAGAATTAAAGCACAAAGAAAGCATCATAGAACACGTGATATACACATATAAGTCTAACATACTTCCTATGCATAGGCATTTTATAAGAAACAAATTATCATAGCAAGCAAAAATTAGCATATGCAAGGAAGAAGAAAGAGACGATAGCAATCTCAACATGACAAGAGGTAATTTAGTAAGATAAAAATTTCTACAACCATATTTTCCCCTCTCATAATAATTTCATGTAGGATCCTAGGAAAATTCAACAAAATAGCTATCACATAACATATTCCCAACACGATCCACATGCATGCGAAGTTGACACTCTTCCAAAATAGTGGGATTATCATTAACTAAAGTCATGACCTCTCTAAACCCACTTTTATCAATAATACCATAAGATTGAACATTCTCCAAATATGTGGGATCTAAAGTTGACACTCTTCCAAACCCACTTTCAATATTGTTGCAAACATTATTATCAATCTCATATTCATCATGGGGCTTAAATAAATTTTCAAGATCATAAGAAGAATCACCCCAATCATGATCATTGCAAGAAGTAGTAGACATAGCAAAACTAGCATCCCCAAGCTTAGGGTTTTGCATATTATTAGCACAATTGACATCAAGAGAATTTATAGTAAAATCATTGCAATCATGCTTTTTATTTAAGGAGCTATCGTGAATCTCTTCATAAATTTCTTCATCACAATTTTCAGATTCACGAATTTCAAGAAAACCTCATAAAGATAATCTAGTGCACTCAAATCACTAGAAATAGGTTCATCATAATTGGATCTCTAAAAATATTAGCAAGGGGATGAGGATCCATAAACTTTTAGCAAGCAAAGATGCAAGCAACAAGAAGGAACATGGTAACAGAAGATCGAACGGAAGGAGGGCGAAGAAAAGGCAAAGGTGAAGTGGGCGAGAGGAAAACGAGAGGCAAATGGAAAATAATGTAATGCAAGGGATAAGAGTTTGTGATGGGTACTTGGTATGTCTTGACTTGAGCGTACATCTCCCTGGCAACAGCGCCAGAAATTCTTCTTGCTACCTCTTGAGCATGCGTTGGTTTTCCCTTGAAGAGGAAAGGGTGATGCAGCAAAGTAGCGTAAGTATTTCCCTCAGTTTTTGAGAACCAAGGTATCAATCCAGTAGGAGACTACACGCAAGTCGCCTAGTACCTGCACAAACAATCAAGAACCTTGCAACCAACGCGATAAAGGGGTTGTAAATCCCTTCACGACCACTTGCAAAAGTAAGATCTGATAAAGATAATAAGATAAATATTTTTGGTATTTTTGTTGTATAGATTGGGAAGTAAAGATTGCAAAATAAACGGAGATAGAAATTGGCACGTTGATGATAAACTAATATGATGTAAAATAGACCCCGGGGGCATAGGTTTCACTACTGGCTTCTCTCAAGATAGCATGTATTACGGTGGGTGAACAAATTACTGCCGATCAATTGATAGAAAAGCGCATAGTTATGAGAATATCTAGGCATGATCATGAACATAGGCATCACGTCCGTCTCAAGTAGACCGAAACGATTTTGCATCTACTACTATTACTCCACACATCGACCGCTATCCAGCATGCATCTAGAGTATTAAGTTCATAAGAAGAGAGTAACACATTAGGCAAGATGACATGATGTAGAGGGATAAACTCAAGCAATATGATATAAACCCCATCTTTTTATCCTCGATGGCAACAATACAATACGTGCCTTGCTGCCCCTGCTGTCACTGGGAAAGGACACCACAAGATTGAACCCAAAGCTAAGCACTTCTCCCATTGCAAGAAAGATCAATCTAGTAAGCCAAACTAAACCGATAATTCGAAGAGACTTGGAAAGATATCAAATCATGCATATAAGAATCCAGAGAAGAACCAAATATTGTTCATAGATAATCTTGATCATAAACCCACAATTCATCGGATCTCGGCAAACACACCGCAAAAAGTATTACATCGAATAGATCTCCAAGAACATCGAGGAGAACTTTGTATTGAGAACCAAAGAGAGAGAAGAAGCCATCTAGCTAATAACTATGGACCCGAAGGTCTGTGGTAAACTACTCACACATCATCGGAGAGGCTATGGTGTTGATGTAGAAGCCCTCCGTGATCGAATCCCACTCCGGTAGATCGCCGAAAAAGGCCCCAAGATGGGATCTCACGGGTACAGAAGGTTGCGGCGGTGGAAAAGTGGTTTCATGGCTCCCTTGGATGTTTTCAGGGTATAAGAGTATATATAGGTGAAAGAAGTAGGTCGGTGGAGCTACGAGGGGCCCACGAGGGTGGGGGGCGCGCCCTCCTGCCTCGTGGCCGCCTCGTTGCGTCTCTGACTTCCACTCCAAGTCTCCTGGATTGCGTTTGTTCCAAGAAAGATCCTCGCGAAGGTTTCGTTCCATTTGATATTCCTTTTCTGCCAAACACTGAAATAGGGAAAAAAGCAGCAACTGGCACTGGGCCTCCGGTTAATAGGTTAGTCCCAAAAATAATATAAAAGAGCATATTAAAGCCCATTAAACATCCAAAACAGATAATATAATAGCATGGAACAATAAAAAATTATAGATTTGTTGGATACGTATCAGGCCTCCCCCCTTCCATATGTTCTGGAGGGGGAGGAAGGAGGAGGGAGGAGGGAAGGAAGGGGGAGGCCGAATCCCTCCCCTTCCTACTCTCTTCCCCTCTTTCCTTCTCCTTTGGTTCGGCCCATATGGGGGGCGCAACAGCCCCTACTGGCTGCTGCGTTTCCCCTCTTGGCCATTAGGCCCATATCTTTTGCCGGGGGTGTCCGGAACCCCTTCCGGTGACCCGATATGTACCCGGTACCCTCCTGAACACTTCCGGTATTCGAATACTATCGTCCTATATATCAATCTTTACCTCTCGACCATTTCGAGACTCCTCGTCATGTCCGTGATCTCATCTGGGACCCCGACCAACATTCGGTCACCAAATCACATAACTCATATAATACTAAATCGTGAACGTTAAACGCGCGGACCCTACATGTTCGAGAACTATGTAGGAATGACCGAGACACCTCTCCGGTCAATAACCAATAGCGGAACCTGGATGCTCATATTGGCTCCTACATATTCTATGAAGATCTTTATCGGTCGAACCGTAATGACAACATACGTTATTCCCTTTGTCATCGGTATGTTACTTGCCCGAGATTCGATCATCGGTATCTTCATACCTATTTCAATCCTGTTACCGGCAAGTCTCTTTACTTGTTCCGTAATACATCATCATGCAACTAACTCATTAGTCACTTTGCTTGCAAGGCTTCTTATGATGTGTATTATCGAGAGGGCCCAGAGATACCTCTCCGATACTCGGAGTGACAAATCCTAATCTCGATCTATGGCAACCCAACAAACACCTCCGGAGATACCTATAGAGCATCTTTAAAATCACCCAGTTACGTTGTGACGTTTGATAGCACACTTGCACTAGAGTCAATAATGTAGTTCACATCGCCATGTGATTTAACACCAACAGTTCACATATTTATGTGATTAACACCCATAGTTCGCATCATCATGTGACCAATACCCAAAGGGTTTACTAGAGTCAATAATCTAGTTCACATCGCTATGTGATTAACACCCAAAGAGTACTAAGGTGTGATCATGTTTTCCTTGTGAGAGAAGTTTAGTTAACAGGTCTGTCACATTCAGATCCGTATGTATTTTGCAAATTTCTATGTCTACAATGCTCTGCATGGAGCTACTCTAGCTAATTGCTCCCACGTTCAATACGTATCTAGATTGAGACTTAGAGTCATCTAGATCAGTGTCAAAGCTTACATCGACGTAACTCTTTACGATGAACTCTTTATCACCTCCATAACAGGGAAACATTTCCTTAGTCCTCTTTAAGGCACCTAAGGATAATTTTGACTGCTGTCCAGTGGTCCACTCCTGCGTCACTCTTGTGCCCTCTTTGCCAGATAAGTGGCAAGACACACATCAGGTGTGGTACACAACATGGCATATCATATAGAACCTATGGCTGAGGCATAGGGAATGACTTTCATTCTTTCTCTCTATCTTCTGCCGTGGTCGGGCTTTGAGTATTACTCAATCTTCACGCCTTGTAATACAGGCAAGAACCCCTTCTTGGACTGTACCATTTTGAACTTCTTCAAATCTTATCAAGGTATGTGTTTTGTGAAAGTTCTATTAAGCGTCTTGATCTATCCCTATAGATCTTGATGCTCAATATGCAAGTAGCTTCACCGAGGTCTTTCATTGAAAAAATCTTATCAAACACTCCTTTATGCTTTCGAGAAAATTCTACATCATTTTCGATCAACAATATGTCATTCACATATACTTATCAAAAAGGCTGTAGTGCTCCCACTCACTTTCTTGTAAATACAGGCTTCACCATAAGTCTGTATAAACCATATGCTTTGATCACCTTATCAAAGCGTATATTCCAACTCCGAGATGCTTGCACCAGTCCATAGATGGATCACTGGAGTTTGCACACTTTGTTAGCACTTTTAGGATCGACAAAAACTTTTGGTTGCATCATATACAACTCTTCTTTAAGAAATCCATTAAGGAATGCAGTTTTGACATCCATTTGCCAGATTTCATAAAATGCGGCAATTGCTAACATGATTCTGACAGACTTAAGCATCACTACGAGTGAGAAAATCTCATCGTAGTCAACACCTTGAACTTGTCGAAAACCTTTTACGACAAGTCGAGCTTTGTAGATAGTAACACTACCATCAGCGTCCGTCTTCCTCTTGAAGATCCATTTATTCTCAATGGCTTGCCGATAATCGAGCAAGTACACCAAAGTCCACACTTTGTTCTTGTCGGATGTGGGGTTCCAGCAGACCCTTAAGGTTCGAACATTGGGGTGCGTGCGAAGTCTTTCCCTCCTACCGATCTACGCCCTAGCTCGCTAAGATCTCGCGGACGAACTCGACGAACTCGCAACACAAAAAGACACGAGGTTTATACTGGTTCGGGCCACCGTTGTGGTGTAATACCCTACTCCAGTGTGGTGATGGTGGATTGCCTCTTGGGCTGATGATGAACAGTACAAGGGAAGAACAGCCTCCTGAGGTTGAGGTGTTCTTGTGGCTAGGCTCTCGATCGGGTTGGATCAAGATGAGATGATCCCCTTACTACGGTGGCTAGCTCTACTTATATAGGCCCTGGTCCTCTTCCCAAATATTGAGCGGGAAGGGAGCCAACAACGGCGGGCAAATTTGAAGGGGGACAATTAGTACAAGCTATCTTGACAAAAGCGGTCTTCGCCTGCGAAAAGCTCTGGTGGTGACGCCGTCTTGGGCTCCATGATGACCTCTGTCTCGCCGTCCTCCTGGTCTTGGTCTCATTACACCAATATAGCAACCTTTGCCTGATGCCTCGGTACTCTTCGCCTGCGATGGCCTCCTTAGCACCAAAGAGGAAATAAGGACACTGCGCTCGCTGGCGCCCGCCTGGCGCCCGCCTGGTGCCGTTCGTCATGGCTCACGTCATGAGAGCCTCATGAGGTTTGCCCCGCCTTGATATCTCCGCTACTCGTGAGCCTGCCTGGCTAGGCCACTCTAGAGGAGGTCTTGCGTCGTCCGCCTCGCGAGGCTTGGTCCCTCGCGAGGGTCTTGGATGCCTCGTTGATGAAGACGGGCCGTACGGCCTGCTAGCTTACACTACAAAAAAATACACTTCCGTGATGATACGTGTTTGTCACAGTAGGTCGCATTTTTTTTCATGCATGTACACCCATGATGATTTTATGACAGAATCAAGATAGTCATACCTGTGCTGTCGTAGAAGTGTTCCATGACATTACCAAAATTATCATCATGGAAGTGTGCACTTCCATGACGATAAATCGCGCGTCACAGAAGTGCTTTCGTCAAGGGTGACCGACACGTGGCATCCATCGTAACGGAACGGCGTTAAGCTATTGGGTCGGGTTTTGGATCCGATAACCCGTTAACAGCCCCGACCAATGGGGATTTTCCACGTGTAAAATCATCATTGGCTGGAGGAAACACGTGTCGGCTCATCGTTGGGACAGATGTCATCCACTCATTGGACAGAAGGCGCCTATGATACGTCGACACGTGGCACAGCCCAACAAAGGCCCATTTCTTGTGAAAAGGCCAGCCCGTTTGACTTGGTCAAAAGGTGGCGGGCTGGCCCATGGAAAGCCTGTTAACGGCCTATTCGCATATAGCCCATTTACAGCCCGCTAACCCAAGGCCCGTTACGCCCTATCCGAATTAGGCCCAGTAGCGTCATCTGGGCCATCCAATATGATTCCAGCCCGTTTTCACTTCTGGCCCATGTATGGCCCATGACGTCTTTCGGCCCATATGAGGCCCTATGTAACTCTTGGCCTATTAACGGCCCGTGGTGAAACTGGCCCGTAATGAACAGTGTATCACTTTACACCCATTAACGGCCCGTGGTGAAATTGGTCCGTAATGAACAGTGTATCACTTTATACCCATTAACGGCCCGTTATTCCGTTGGGCCGTTTCCAGCCCATGTTATCTTTCGGCCTTCTCAGATCCCATTTATTCTTGGGCTCATTTCCAGCATTCATTTACTTACGGCCCGTTACTGTCATTTTCTGCTTGCGGGCCAAATTCAGCCCGTGGTTACAGTCGGCCCGTTTGTGGTCCGTTAATACGTTGGGCCGTTTTCATAGCGTCATCAAATACGGCCTATTAACGATGGCCCGTTATGGTCGGCCCATGAACGGACGATTCCAACTCTAGCCCGTTTACGGCCATAATGCGGCCTGTTATTGGCCCATGTTTGGCCAATCGATCATACGGCCCGTATAAGGCCCATTGATGATACGGCCCGTAGAAGGCCCATTGTTTCTACGGCCCGTAGAAGGCCCATTGTTTCTACAGCCCGTAGAAGGCCTACTGTTTCTACGGCCCGTAGAAGGCCCACTGTTTCTACGGCCCGTAGGAGGCCTAGTGTCACTATAGTAAATATTAGCCCATGGTTATTGTGGCCTAGTTTTAAAAAATAGGTTATTGCAACCACTAGCAAACCGCGGAAAAAGAACTGCACTGACTACAAGCAAACAAATAAACAAGACAACAAGGAAATAAATAAGAAGGCAACTTATGCTAGGCTATCACGGCTATTACACATATTACATCCAGTGGGCATCAAAGTTCGCCACCAGTGCAAATATAGGGAACAAAACAGCATATAAACGCCGCAGCAAAACAAGTCCAGAACTGAAACCACTTCAGAAGAGTTCAAGAAACAATATCCTGGGTACCCATAATGCTGGCAAGATGCTTAGCAAGCTTATTAACTTTCTCTTGTTTGGCGCTTAAATCCTCCAGCGCTTGCTGTTGCACAAGAAAGTACGCATCTGAATTCCGCAGGGACTTCCTTAGTCCTTCGGCTTCTTGCCGCAGCATAGCTGACTGATGCCTTTCAGCTTGTAGCTGAGACTGAAGAAGCCGAAGTGATTCAGGCAGCGAGTTCAAAGAGCTTGTGCCAGCGGTACTGGCCAGTAACTCGAACACTACATCAACGCATGACTGTGGGGTTTTCTCACTGTCTACAAGATCGTTTTTATCACCTTTCTTGGAGACCAACAGGGTTGTCTCACTATCTTGAACCTTATCTGCATTACTTTCTCTACCATTGCATAGTGGGGTGCTCTTCTCCAATATTCTGTTTGCATACTACAAGAGAAACAAGCAGACACATCACAGGTTTAGCTTGTAGTATACGAAACTCATTTTGGTAAACCGGTTCAGTAGTAAGGTGCACAGGATAACAGCATGAAACAAACATATATCTATGTACTATGGTCACTGTATTGTCCATATCATTCTAGTTTATGTTCCCTAATCAAGATAGAGACACAGTTCAACTCATATATTTTTAAGACACAACAGCATAGACAGAATATAAGTGCGAGAAACTACACAACATTGGCAGCACTTGTAATGTGCATCACATGAGAACATAACTGTTTATACAACTTGAACTGAAATCAACATAGAGCAAGAAGTTAGAACAACAATCCAGTTAAAGAAATAGGTTTAAAACATACCTGTTGCGCCATTGGAGTTTCAATTGTATCCTTCAAATTCGAAAGTAGTTCGTCTGAATAAATACAGTGATGCAACAGCAAAGGAGTATGGACCATAGCTACGGAATCTGACCTGAGAACAGTTGCTCTTCTGCTTTAAACGTGGAGTTTGGGTTAGCTGTGGTGGTCTTCGTGCTTTGGGCACTGCAGTAGCTTTACAAACTGCTCGTGTCGGGGTACTCTGTGGTGGACATGGTGCTTTGTCAACTATAAGTGGGTTACTATCCGCTGGGGTTGCGGTTAGATGGGTTGTAGCTGGTTCTCTGCCCAACGGTGTAAGTGTGCAATATGGAAGAGTCTCGATTATGTGTGGTGGGGCTAGTTTGTGGTCCAGTACAACCATGGTTCTATCTGCATCGACGGGTAGCACTGTCTTTTGTGAAGAACGGGTTTTTGCTCCCTTAGATACTGCCATCACCCCCTCCAATTCAAATGGCTGATAAACAAGAAAAGAAATTGAACGTACATACATTGTATGATACACAGATGTGGTAATTCACATATATGTTGTCTAACCAAACATGACAACATGACACAATTTCACATATATGATGCCTAACTAAACAGGATAGCATGACACAGTTTCAGATATATGATGGATAACTTAATAGGATATAATGGCATAATTCAACATATGATGAGTACCTAAACATGATGACTTGACAAAACTATATGATGTCTTTCTAAAATAGGTTGGGATGAAATAATTCACATACATGTTGTCTAAGTATACAGGATGGCATGATATAATTGACATAATTGATTCATATACTAAGCAGCTGGCACTCGCATGTATGATCTCTAAACTAAGCAGATAGAATTCAATATTGTGCATATGATGTCTAAACTAAGCAATGCAAGACACCATATGCATCATATGAGAAATATAAACATTGCAACTTAGAGCATACACCTCAGGTGGGATATAGGACTGGTCATCTGTCTCTGAATCCTCCTATGAGGAGCTCCCTGTAACCATCGAGATATATGCTTCAACAGGTACCATTGCCTGCTCTGAAGACCTTGTTTTCACTCTAGATTTTTCCATAACCGGCTCAAATGGCTGATACACATGAAGAGTAGTTCAATATACACAGATTGTCGACAAATGGAATACATA
Organism: Triticum aestivum; assembly: GCF_018294505.1. Taxonomy (NCBI): domain Eukaryota; kingdom Viridiplantae; phylum Streptophyta; class Magnoliopsida; order Poales; family Poaceae; genus Triticum; species Triticum aestivum. The sequence continues at coordinate 253,217,472 of NC_057814.1, read as the reverse complement.
ACGAAAAAAAAGATGGCATGAGATAATTCACATATATGATGCCTGGCTCCATGGCGGTGCGTAATTCACATATATGATAACTGGCTGAAAAACAGGGCATTGCATAATTCACATATCTGATATAGAAATCAAATAGGAGGCATTCACACAAAGCATGTCTAATCTAAGCAGATGGCATGGAAATGCAAGACACCATATGCATGATATGAGCAATATAACCCAGCCAAGTTAGAGCGTGCACCTATGGGGGGAATATGACTGTTCATCTCTCTCTGAATCCTCCTCTGATGAGCTATCTGTAACCAGCAAGAAATCTGCATCGACAGGTAGCACTGACTGCTCAGAAGACCTTGTTTTCACTCCAGATTTTCCCATGACCGACTCAAATGGCTGATGCACAGGAAGAGTAGATGAATGTATAAATATTGTTGACAAATGGAATACATTATGGAAAAAAATATGGCACAATACAATTCACATATACGATGACTGGCTAAACAGGATGGCATTGCATGATTCGCGTATATGATGCCTGGCTAAAGAAGATGGCATTGCATAATTCCCATATACTCCCTCCGTTCCAAAATATTTATCTTTTTAGAGATTTGAAATGGACTACCACATACGGATGTATATAGACATATTTTAGAGTGTAGATTCACTCATTTTGTTCTGTATGTAGTCACTTGTTGAAATCTCTAAAAAGACAAATATTTAGGAATGGTGGGAGTATGATATAGAAACCAAACAGGTGGCATTCACACAAAGCAAATCTAAACTAAGCTGATGACATATAAGATGTATAATGTAAGCAATGCAAGGCGCCATATGCATGATATGACCAACATCAGCATGCCAGGTTAGAGCAAACACCTCAGGTGGTAAACAGGCGTGGTCGGCTCCTTCTGAATCTCCATCTGAACAGTTATCTTCCTCTGGAATACAATTTGGAAATGCAGGGAGGGGGGGCACTTCGCCCACCATGGAGCGGCGTCTGCATGACATTATATTCGCACGCAATGGTCTTCTCTTTTTCTCTACATGTTCAGTACGATTGTGTACAATATCTGGCATGCATAATTAAAAAAATAGTTAGATTTTGTAAGGCCTAAGGGGTGCATGCAAAAATCAAGACTGATGGCAGCAAACAAGTGGATGGATCCAAAACTAATGATAGCAGGTAGATTATAGCTTCAGTTTAAAAAGATAGACAATGGATCATCTATTGTTTGTTGCCCACCCAACATGAACCACATAGAAGACCCCAGATGAACCAGATAGTAGACAGATACTATTCGTTGCTGGCTCGATATGAGACCCATGGGCAATTCAAAACTCAAGATTGAACGATAAAGTAGCAGGTAATAATAACCGATGTATAACGTAAGCAAACACGAAAGACTGCGACCTCTCTTCCGGAACTGTGTAGTCCTCAGGTTCATCTGCTCAGTCGATGATGGTAATGTTGGGGAACGTAGTAATTTCAAAAAATTTCCTACACACACGCAAGATCATGGTGATGCATAGCAACGAGAGGGGAGAGTGTTGTCCACGTACCCTCGTAGACCGAAAGTGGAAGCGTTAACACAACGCGGTTGATGTAGTCGTACGTCTTCACGATCCGACCGATCAAGTACCGAACGCATGGCACCTCCGAGTTCAGCACATGTTTAGCTCGATGACGTCCCTCGAACTCCGATCCAGCCGAGTGTTGAGGGAGAGTTTCGTCAGCACGACGGCGTGGTGAAAATGATGATGTTCTACCGACGCAGGGCTTCGTCTAAGCATTGCCACGATATTATCGAGGTGTAATATGGTGGAGGGGGGCACCGCACACGGCTAAGAGATCAATGATCAATTGTCTATCTAGAGTTGCCCCCCTGCCCCCGTATATAAAGGAGCAAG
>NC_057814.1:253196937-253215249 GCF_018294505.1 Triticum aestivum | reverse complement strand
CTTCCACCTAGGCCCACTAAGGCCCATTAAGTTACCGGGGGGTTCCGGTAACCTCCCAGTACTCCGAAAAAATCCCGATTTCACCTGGAACACTTCCGATATCCAAACATAGGCTTCCAATATATCAATCTTTATGTCTCGACCATTTCGAGACTCCTCGTTATGTCCATGATCACATTCGGGACTCCGAACAACCTTCGGTACATCAAAACATATAAACTCATAATATAACTATCATCGTAACGTTAAGCGTGCGGACCCTACAGGTTCGAGAACTATGTAGACATGACCGAGACACCTCTCCGGTCAATAACCAATAGCGGAACCTGGATGCTCATATTGGTTCCCACATATTCTACGAAGATCTTTATTGGTCAGACCACATAACAACATACGTTGTTCCCTTTGTCATCGATATGTTACTTGCCCGAGATTCGATCGTCGGTATCTCGATACCTAGTTCAATCTCGTTACCGGCAAGTCTCTTTACTCGTTCCATAATACATCATCCCGCAACTAACTCATTAGTCACAATGCTTGCAAGGCTTATAGTGATGTGTATTACTGAGTGGGCTCAGAGATACCTCTCCGACAATCGGAGTGACAAATCCTAATCTCGAAATACGCCAACCCAACAAGTACCTTTGGAGACACCTGTAGAGCACCTTTATAATCACCTAGTTACGTTGTGACGTTTGGTAGCACACAAAGTGTTCCTCCGATAAACGGGAGTTGCATAATCTCATAGTCATAGGAACATGTATAAGTCATGAAGAAAGCAATAGCAACATACTAAACGATCGAGTGCTAAGCTAACGGAATGGGTCAAGTCAATCACATCATTATCCTAATGATGTGATCCCGTTAATCAAATGACAACTCATGTCTATGGCTAGGAAACATAGACATCTTTGATCAGCGAGCTAGTCAAGTAGAGGCATACTAGTGACACTCTGTTTGTCTATGTATTCACACAAGTATTATGTTTCCGATTAATACAATTCTAGCATGAATAATAAACATTTATCATGATATAAGGAAATAAATAATAACTTTATTATTGCCTCTAGGGCATATTTCCTTCAGTCTCCCACTTGCACTAGAGTCAATAATCTAGATTACACAGTAATGATTCTTACACCCATGGAGTCTTGGTGCTGATCATGTTTTGCTCGTGGAAGAGGCTTAGTCAACGGGTCTGCAACATTCAGATCCGTATGTATCTTTCAAATTTCTATGTCTCCCACCTGGACTAAATCCTGGATGGAATTGAAGCGTCTTTTGATGTGCTTGGTTCTTTTGTGAAATCTGGATTCCTTTGCTAAGGCAATTGCACCAGTATTGTCACAAATGATTTTCATTGGACCCGATGCACTAGCTATGACACCTAGATCGGATATGAACTCCTTCATGCAGACTCCTTCATTTGCTGCTTCCGAAGCAGCTATGTACTCCGCTTCACACGTAGATCCCGCCATGACACTTTGCTTAGAACTGCACCAACTGACAGCTCCACCGTTCAATGTAAACACGTATCCGGTTTGCGATTTAGAATCGTCCAGATCAGTGTCAAAGCTTGCATCAACGTAACCATTTACGATGAGCTCTTTGTCACCTCCATAAATGAGAAACATATCCGTAGTCCTTTTCAGGTATTTCAGGATGTTCTTGACCGCTGTCCAGTGATCCTTTCCTGGATTACTTTGGTACCTCCCTGCTAAACTTATAGCAAGGCACACATCAGGTCTGGTACACAACATTGCATACATGATAGAGCCTATGGCTGAAGCATAGGGAACATCTTTCATCTTCTCTCTATCTTCTGCAGTGCTCGGGCATTGAGTCTTACTCAATCTCACACCTTGTAATACAGGCAAGAACCCTTTCTTTGCTTGATCCATTTTGAACTTCTTCAAAACTTTGTCAAGGTATGTGCTTTGTGAAAGTCCAATTAAGCGTCTTGATCTATCTCTATAGATCTTGATGCCCAATATATATGCAGCTTCACCGAGGTCTTTCATTGGAAAACTCTTATTCAAGTATCCCTTTATGCTATCCAGAAATTCTATATCATTTCCAATTAGCAATATGTCATCCACATATAATATTAGAAATGCTACTGAGCTCCCACTCACTTTCTTGTAAATACAGGCTTCTCCAAAAGTCTGTATAAAACCAAATGCTTTGATCACACTATCAAAGCGTTTATTCCAACTCCGAAAGGCTTGCACCAGTCCATAAATGGATCGCTGGAGCTTGCACACTTTGTTAGCTCCCTTTGGATCGACAAAACCTTCCGGTTGCATCATATACAACTCTTCTTCCAGAAATCCATTCAGGAATGCAGTTTTGACATCCATTTGCCAAATTTCATAATCATAAAATGCGGCAATTGCTAACATGATTCGGACAGACTTGAGCATCGCTACGGGTGAGAAAGTCTCATCGTAGTCAATCCCTTGAACTTGTCGAAAACCTTTCGCAACAAGTCAAGCTTTATAGACAGTAACATTACCGTCAGTGTCAGTCTTCTTCTTGAAGATCCATTTATTTTCAATGGCTTGCCGATCATCGGGCAAGTCAACCAAAGTCCATACTTTGTTCTCATACATGGATCCTATCTCGGATTTCATGGCTTCAAGCCATTTTGCGGAATCTGGGCTCACGATCGCTTCTTCATAGTTCGTAGGTTCGTCATGGTCTAGTAACATAACCTCCAGAACAGGATTACCGTACCACTCTGGTGCGGATCTTAATCTGGTTGACATACGAGGTTCAGTAATAACTTGATCTAAAGTTTCATGATCATTATCATTAACTTCCCCACTAATTGGCGTAGGTGTCGCAGAAACTGGTTTCTGTGATGATCTATTTTCCAATAAGGGAGCAGGTACAGTTACCTCATCAAGTTCTACTTTCCTCCCACTCAATTCTTTCGAGAGAAACTCCTTCTCTAGAAAGGATCTGTTCTTAGCAACGAATGTCTTGCCTTCGGATCTGTGATAGAAGGTGTACCCAACAGTCTCCTTTGGGTATCCTATGAAGACACATTTCTCCGATTTAGGTTCGAGCTTATCAGGTTGAAGTTTCTTCACATAAGCATCGCAACCCCAAACTTTAAGAAACGACAACTTTGGTTTCTTGCCAAACCATAGTTCATAAGGCGTCGTCTCAACGGATTTCGATGGTGCCCTATTTAGAGTGAATGCAGCCGTCTCTAAAGCATAACCCCAAAACGATAGCGGTAAATCAGTAAGAGACATCATAGATCGCACCATATCTAGTAAAGTACGATTACGACGTTCGGATACACCATTACGTTGTGGTGTTCCGGGTGGCGTGAGTTGCGAAACTATTCCGCATTGTTTCAAATGTAGGCAAAACTCGTAACTCAAATATTCTCCTCCATGATCTGATCGTAGAAACTTTATTTTCTTGTTACGATGATTTTCAACTTCGCTCTGAAATTTTTTGAACTTTTCAAATGTTTCAGACTTATGTTTCATTAAGTAGATATACCCATATCTGCTCAAATCATCTGTGAAGGTGAGAAAATAACGATATCCGCCACGAGCCTCAATATTCATCGGACCACATACATCTGTATGTATGATTTCCAACAAATTAGTTGCTCTCTCCATAGTTCCGGAGAACGGTGTTTTAGTCATCTTGCCCATGAGACACGGTTCGCAAGTACCAAGTGATTCATAATCAAGTGATTCCAAAAGTCCATCATTATGGAGTTTCTTCATGCGCTTTACACCGATATGACCTAAACGGCAGTGCCACAAATAAGTTGCACTATCATTATCAACTCTGCATCTTTTGGCTTCGACATTATGAATATGTGTGTCACTACTACCGAGATTCATTGAAAATAGACCACTCTTGAAGGGTGCATGACCATAAAAGATATTACTCATATAAATAGAACAACCATTATTGTCTGATTTAAATGAATAACCGTCTCGCATCAAACAAGATCCAGATATAATGTTCATGCTCAACGCTGGCACCAAATAACAATTATTTAGGTCTAATACTAATCCCAAAGGTAGATGTAGAGGTAGCGTGCCGACGGCGATCACATCGACTTTGGAACCGTTTCCCACGCACATCGTCACCTCGTCCTTGGCCAGTGTTCGCTTAATACGTAGTCCCTATTTCGAGTTGCAAATATTAGCAACAGAACCAGTATCAAATACCCAGGTGCTACTGCGAGCTCTGGTAAGGTACACATCAATAACATGTATATCACATATACCTTTGTTCACCTTGCCATCCTTCTTATCCGCCAAATACTTGGGGCAGTTCCGTTTCCAGTGACCAGTCTGCTTGCAGTAGAAGCACTCAGTCTCAGGCTTAGGTCCAGATTTGTGTTTCTTCTCCTGAACAACAACTTGCTTGCTGTTCTTCTTGAAGTTCCCCTTCTTCTTCCCTTTGCCCTTTTTCTTGAAACTAGTGGTCTTATTGACCATCAACACTTGATGCTCCTTTTTGATTTCTACCTCCGCTGCCTTTAGCATTGCGAAGAGCTCGGGAATTGTCTTATTCATCCCTTGCATGTTATAGTTCATCACGAAGCTCTTGTAGCTTGGTGGCAGTGATTGAAGAATTCTGTCAATGATGCTATCATCCGGAAGATTAACTCCCAGTTGAATCAAGTGATTGTTATACCCAGACATTTTGAGTATATGCTCACTGACAGAACTATTCTCTTCCATCTTGCAGCTGTAGAACTTATTGGAGACTTCATATCTCTCAATCCGGGCATTTGCTTGAAATATTAACTTCAACTCCTGGAACATCTCATATGCTCCATGACGTTCAAAACGTCGTTGAAGACCCGGTTCTAAGCCGTAAAGCATGGCACACTGATCTATCGAGTAGTCATCAGCTTTGCTCTGCCAGACGTTCATAACCTCTGGTGTTGCTCTTGCAGCAGGCCTGGCACCCAGCGGTGCTTCCAGGACGTAATTCTTCTGTGCAGCAATGAGGATAATCCTCAAGTTACGGACCCAGTCCGTATAATTGCTACCATCATCTTTCAACTTTGCTTTCTCAAGGAACGCATTAAAATTCAACGGAACAACAGCACGGGCCATCTATCTACAATTAACATAGACAAGCAAGATACTATTAGGTACTAAGTTCATGATAAATTTAAGTTCTATTAATCATATTACTTAAGAACTCCCACTTAGATAGACATCCCTCTAATCATCTAAGTGTTTACGTGATCCAAATCAACTAAACCATAACCGATCATCACGTGAAATGGAGTAGTTTTCAATGGTGAACATCACTATGTTGATCATATCTACTATATGATTCACGCTCGACCTTTCGGTCTCAGTGTTCCGAGGCCATATCTGCATATGCTAGGCTCGTCAAGTTTAACCTGAGTATTCTGCGTGTGCAAAACTGGCTTGCACCCGTTGTAGATGGACGTAGAGCTTATCACACCCGATCATCACGTGGTGTCTGGGCACGACGAACTTTGGCAACGGTGCATACTCAGGGAGAACAGTTTTATCTTGAAATTTAGTCAGAGATCATCTTATAATGCTACCGTCAATCAAAGCAAGATAAGATGCATAAAAGATAAACATCACATGCAATCAATATAAGTGATATGATATGGCCATCATCATCTTGTGCTTGTGATCTCCATCTTCGAAGCACCGTCATGATCACCATCATCACCGGCGCGACACCTTGATCTCCATCGCAGCATCGTTGTCGTCTCGCCAACTATTGCTTCTACGACTATCGCTACCGCTTAGTGATAGAGTAAAACAATTACATGGCGATTGCATTGCATACAATAAAGCGACAACCATATGGCTCCTGCCAGTTGCTGATAACTCGGTTACCAAACATGATCATCTCATACAATAAAATTCAGCATCATGCCTTGACCATATCACATCACAACATGCCCTGCAAAAACAAGTTAGACGTCCTCTACTTTGTTATTGCAAGTTTTACGTGGCTGCTACGGGCTTAGCAAGAACCGTTCTTACCTACGCATCAAAACCACAACGATAGTTTGTCAAGTTGGTGTTGTTTTAACCTTCGCAAGGACCGGGTGTAGCCACACTCGGTTCAACTAAAGTGAGAGAGACAGACACCCGCCAGTCACCTTTAAGCAACGAGTGCTCGCAACGGTGAAACCAGTCTCGCGTAAGCATACGCGTAATGTCGGTCCGGGCCGCTTCATCTCACAATACCGTTGAACCAAAATATGACATGCTGGTAAGCAGTATGACTTATATCACCCACAACTCACTTGTGTTCTACTCGTGCATATAACATCAACGCATAAAACCAGGCTCGGATGCCACTGTTGGGGAACGTAGTAATTTAAAAAAATTCCTACGCACACGCAAGATCATGGTGATGCATAGCAACGAGAGGGGAGAGTGTTGTCCACGTACCCTCGTAGACCGAAAGCGGAAGCGTTAACACAACGCGGTTGATGTAGTCGTACGTCTTCACGATCCGACCGATCAAGTACCGAACGCACGGCACCTCCGAGTTCAGCACATGTTCAGCTCGATGACGTCCCTCGAACTCCGATCCAGCCGAGTGTTGAGGGAGAGTTTTGTCAGCACGACGGCGTGGTGACAATGATGATGTTCTACCGACGCAGGGCTTCGCCTAAGCACTGCTACGATATTATCAAGGTGTAATATGGTGGAGGGGGGCACCGCACACGGCTAAGAGATCAATGATCAATTGTCTGTCTAGAGGTGCCCCCTGCCCCCGTATATAAAAGAGCAAGGGGGGGGGGTCGGCCGGCCAAGGGGAGAGGCGCGCCAGGAGGAGTCCTACTCCTACCGGGAGTAGGACTCCCCCCTTTCCATGTTGGACTAGGAGAGAGAGGGGGAAGAGGTGGAGGGGAGGAAGGAAGGGGGGGCGCCGCCCCCCTCTCCTTGTCCTATTCGGACTGGGGGGAGGGGCGTGCGGCCCTGCCCTGGCCTCCTCTCCTCTCTTCCACCTAGGCCCACTAAGGCCCATTAAGTTACCGGGGGGTTCCAGTAGCCTCCCGGTACTCCGGAAAAATCCCGATTTCACCCGGAACACTTCCGATATCCAAACATAGGCTTCCAATATATCAATCTTTATGTCTCGACCATTTTGAGACTCCTTGTTATGTCCGTGATCACATCCGGGACTCCGAACAACCTTCGGTACATCAAAACATATAAACTCTTAATATAACTTTCATCGTAACGTTAAGCGTGCGGACCCTACGGGTTCGAGAACTATGTAGACATGACCGAGACACCTCTCCGGTCAATAACCAATAGCGGAACTTGGATGCTCATATTGGTTCCCACATATTCTACGAAGATCTTTATCGGTCAGACTGCATAACAACACACGTTGTTCCCTTTGTCATCGGTATGTTACTTGCCTGAGATTCGATCGTCGGTATCTCGATACCTAGTTCAATCTCATTACCGGCAAGTCTCTTTACTCGTTCCGTAATACATCATCCCGCAACTAACTCATTAGTCACAATGCTTGCAAGGCTTATAGTGATCTGTATTACTGAGTGGGCCCAGAGATACCTCTCCGACAATCGGAGTGACAAATCCTAATCTCGAAATACGCCAACCCAACAAGTACCTTTGGAGACACCTGTAGAGCACCTTTATAATCACCCAGTTACGTTGTGACGTTTGGTAGCACACAAAGTGTTCCTCCAGTAAACGGGAGTTGCATAATCTCATAGTCATAGGAACATGTATAAGTCATGAAGAAAGCAATAGCAACATACTAAACGATCGAGTGCTAAGCTAACGGAATGGGTCAAGTCAATCACATCATTCTCCTAATGATGTGATCCCGTTAATCAAATGACAACTCATGTCTATGGCTAGGAAACATAACCATCTTTGATCAACGAGCTAGTCAAGTAGAGGCATACTAGTGACACTCTGTTTGTCTATGTATTCACACAAGTATTATGTTTCCGGTTAATACAATTCTAGCATGAATAATAAACATTTATCATGATATAAGGAAATAAATAATAACTTTATTATTGCCTCTAGGGCATATTTCCTTCTGGTAATGCAGTTGGCGTGGCTGCCGGCAACGGGGAAGATGATCTGAGGCGGCGAAAGGAAGTCTGCAGGGGGGATCTCTGCTGCAGTGAACGCTTCTATCGATGGTGCACCTCAGGTGGGGTGGATGACGGCAGGGCAGGAGCAGGACATAACACACAGAGTTTTCTTTGACGCCTATTTGAGAATGAAGTAAATCTGTAAGGGCTCCTTAGAATTGGAGGATTCTATAAACGCAGGGACAGGAAAAACACAGGAATAGGATAGGAGTGCACGTGCAAAACAGAGCATTTGGAAACATAGGATTTCAGTCAACCTGGGTGTTTGGCTCACATGAATTGGAAGAACAGAGGAATGGAGAAACAAAGTGATGCGACGAGTGTACAACCTCTTTGGCATAGCCTTGTGGACCTCAGCATCATTGGGTTGGACGTGGAGGATGGTGATGATGCTGGTGTGACTGTCGGAGGCAGGGAAGAAGATCCGAGGCTTCTGGAAACGGCGCCGAGGGTACTGCTTCGCTGTGATGGACGGTTCCATTGTTGGAGCAGCTCCGCTAAGGTGTACGGCGACGAGGCTGAAGCATGACAAGACAGACAATGTTAATCTGAAGTGGGGCCCTAATATCATCTGCAATAAATGATGTAAAATACATCACCAAAAAGTGCTAGATGTAAAACGCATCAGCCGCGCCACGGCCGCTCCGACATATGCTGTAAGTACTGTTCACTCTGAACTTAACGGAAGAAAATGAACTTCACAGTCGAAACTGAATTTTACTGTCGAAACTGATTGAGCTAGTAACAAATCATTGCAATAGATGTTTAGGGCGTTCGAGCACTAGTAGCAGAGAAGCAGTGATCTAAATCAGCAGACGCTCGAGCAGGGAACGCACTAGCAGAGAGCAAGTCGTGCAGTAGCACCGCGAGCGAGTGCTAAAGCAGCAACTCCTGTAGCTGCCGGAGGTCGTGCAGCAGCAGCAGCAGCAGCGCAAGCGAGAGCAAGAGCAGAGCAGCAGCACGAACGAAAGCAGGAGCAGTGCAGCAGCGCGACCGACAGCAAGAACAGAGCCGCAGCGCGAGCGAGAGCCAGAGCAGCTACAGCTAGTGCCGTTGTGGAAGTCGCCGCCGAGGAAGCAACGACATGGGGGAGAGACGCCATGGATGATGTGGCCGGCGACGGCGCCGTCGATGGAGACACTGTTGGAAATATGCCCTAGAGGCAATAATAAATTGGTTATTATTATATTTCCTTGTTCATGATAATCGTTTATTATCCATGCTAGAATTGTATTGATAGGAAACTCAGATACATGTGTGGATACATAGACAACACCATGTCCCTAGTAAGCCTCTAGTTGACTAGCTCGTTGATCAATAGATGGTTACGGTTTCCTGACCATGGACATTGGATGTCGTTGATAACGGGATCACATCATTAGGAGAATGATGTGATGGACAAGACCCAATCCTAAGCCTAGCACAAGATCGTGTAGTTCGTTTGCTCAGAGCTTTTCTAATGTCAAGTATCAGTTCCTTAGACCATGAGATTGTGCAACTCCCGGATACCGTAGGAATGCTTTGGGTGTACCAAACGTCACAACGTAACTGGGTGGCTATAAAGGTACACTACAGGTATCTCCGAAAGTGTCTGTTGGGTTGGCACGAATCGAGACTGCGATTTGTCACTCCGTGTAAACGGAGAGGTACCTCTGGGCCCACTCGGTAGGACATCATCATAATGTGCACAATGTGACCACGGAGTTGATCACGGGATGATGTGAGTTATGGAACGAGTAAAGAGACTTGCCGGTAACGAGATTGAACAAGGTATAGGGATACCGACAATCGAATCTCGGGCAAGTAACATACCGGTAGACAAAGGGAATTGTATACGGGATTGATTGAATCCCTGACATCGTGGTTCATCCGATGAGATCATCGTGGAACATGTGGGAGCCAACATGGGTATCCAGATCCGCTGTTGGTTATTGACCGGAGAACGTCTCGGTCATGTCTGCATGGTTCCCAAACCCGTAGGGTCTACACACTTAAGGTTCGATGACGCTAGGGTTATAGGGAAAGTTTGTACGTGGTTACCGAATGTTGTTCGGAGTCCCGGATGAGATCCCGGATGTCACGAGGAGTTCCGGAATGGTCCGGTGGTAAAGATTTATATATGGGAAGGCCTGTTTTGGTCACCGGAAAAGTTTCGGGTGATATCGGTAATGTACCGGGACCACCGGGAGGGTCCCGGGGGTCCACCAAGTGGGGCCACCGGCCCCAGAGGGCTGCATGGGCCAAGTGTGGGAGGGGACCAGCCCCAAGTGGGCTGGTGCGCCCCCCCACAAGAGGCCCAGGGCGCAGGAAAGGGGGGAAGGGGGAAACCCTAGGCTCAGATGGGCCTAAGGCCCATCTAGTGGGGCGCCCCCTCTCTCCCCCCCTTTGGCCGCCCGCCAAGCCCCATCTAGGGCTGGCCGCACCCCTTGGGGGGGGGAACCCTAGATGAGGGCGCAGCCCTCCCCCTCCCCTATATATATTGGGGTTTTGGGGCTGCCCAAGACACGAGAACGTCTCTCTTTCGGCGCAGCCCTACCCCTCTCCCTCCTCCTCCTCTCCCGTGGTGCTTGGCGAAGCCCTGCAGGATTGCCACGCTCCTCCATCACCACCACGCCGTCGTGCTGCTGCTGGATGGAGTCTTCCCCAACCTCTCCCTCTCTTCTTGCTGGATCAAGGCGTGGGAGACGTCACCGGGCTGCACGTGTGTTGAACGCGGAGGCGCCGTGGTTCGGCGCTTAGATCGGAATCAACCGCGATCTGAATCGCTACGAGCACGACTCCTTCATCCGCGTTCTTGCAACGCTTCCGCATCGCGATCTACAATGGTATGTAGATGCACTCCCCTTCCCCTCGTTGCTAGATTACTCCATAGATTGATCTTGGTGATGCGTAGAAAATTTTGAATTTCTGCTACGTCCCCAACAGTGGTATCAGAGCTAGGTCTATGCGTAGTTTCTATGCACGAGTAGAACACAAAGTAGTTGTGGGCGTAGATGTTGCCAATTCTTCTTGCCGCTACTAGTCTTATCTTGTTTCGGCGGCATTGTGGGATGAAGCGGCCCGGACCGACCTTACACGTACTCTTACGTGAGACAGGTTCCACCGACTGACATGCACTAGTTGCATAAGGTGGCTAGCGGGTGTCTGTCTCTCCCACTTTAGTCGGAACGGATTCGATGAAAAGGGTCCTTATGAAGGGTAAATAGAAATTGGCATATCACGTTGTGGTTTTACGTAGGTAAGAAACGTTCTTGCTAGAAACCTATACAAGCCACATAAAACTTGCAACAACAATTAGAGGACGTCTAACTTGTTTTTGCAGCATGTGCTATGTGATGTGATATGGCCAGAAGATGTGATGGATGATATATGTGATGTATGAGATTGATCATATTCTTGTAATAGGAATCACGACTTGCATGTCGATGAGTATGACAACCGGCAGGAGCCATAGGAGTTGTCTTTATTTTTTGTATGACCTGCGTGTCATTGAATAACGCCATGTAAATTACTTTACTTTATTGCTAAGCGCGTTAGCCATAGAAGTAGAAGTAATCGTTGGAGTGACAACTTCATGAAGACACAATGATGGAGATCATGATGATGGAGATCATGGTGTCATGCCGGTGACAAAGATGATCATGGTGCCCCGAAGATGGAGATCAAAGGAGCAAAATGATATTGGCCATATCATGTCACTATTTGATTGCATGTGATGTTTATCATGTTATGCATCTTATTTGCTTAGAACGACGGTAGCATAAATAAGATGATCCCTCACTAAAATTTCAAGAGAAGTGTTCCCCCTAACTGTGCACCGTTGCGAAGGTTCGTTGTTTCGAAGCACCACGTGATGATCGGGTGTGATAGATTCTAACGTTCGAATACAACGGGTGTTGATGAGCCTAGCATGTACAGACATGGCCTCGGACACATGCGAAACACTTAGGTTGACTTGACGAGCCTAGCATGTACAGACATGGCCTCGGAACACAAGAGACCGAAAGGTCGAGCATGAGTCGTATAGAAGATACGATCAACATGGAGATGTTCACCGATGATGACTAGTCCGTCTCACGTGATGATCGGACACGGCCTAGTTTGACTCGGATCATGTATCACTTAGATGACTAGAGGGATGTCTATCTGAGTGGGAGTTCATAATCAGATGAACTTCATTATCATGAACATAGTCAAAAAGGTCTTTGCAAATTATGTCATAGCTTGCGCTTTAGTTCTACTGTTTGAGATATGTTCCTAGAAAAAAAAATTAGTTGAAAGTTGGTAGTAGAAATTATGCGGACTGGGTCCGTAAACTGAGGATTGTCCTCATTGCTGCATAGAAGGCTTGTGTCCTTAATGCACCGCTCGGTGTGCTGAACCTCAGCGTCGTCTGTAGATGTTGTGAAACATCTGACATACACGTTTTGATGACTACGTGATAGTTCAGTGAGTAATGCTAACGATTTAGAATTGTGGCACCAAAGACGGTTTTGAAACGTCGCAGAACATATGAGATGTTCCGAAGACTGAAATTGGGATTTCAGACTAGTGCCCACGTCAAGAGGTATGAGACCTCTGACAAGTTTCTTAAGCCTGCAAACTAAGGGAGAAAAGCTCAATCATTGAGCATGTGCTCAGATTGTCTGAGTACTACAATCACTTGAATCGAGTGGGAGTTAATCTTCCAGATGAGATAGTGATGGTTCTCCATAATCACTACCACCAAGCTATTAGAGCTTCGTGATGAACTATAACATATCAGGGATAGACATGATGATCCTTGAGCAACTCGCGATGTTTGACACCGCGAAAGTAGAAATCAAGAAGGAGCATCAATTGTTGATGGTTAGTAAAACCACTAGTTTCTAGAAGGGCAAGGGCAAAAGGGATACTTCATGAAACAGCAAATCATTTGCTGCTCTAGTGAAGAATCCCAAGGTTGAACCCAAACCCGAGACTAAGTGCTTCTGTAATGAGGGGAATGGTCACTGAAGCAGTACTACCCTAGATACTTGGTAGATGAGAAGGCAGGCAAGGTCGACAGAAGTATATTGGATATACGTTATATGAATGTGTACTTTACTAGTACTCCTAGCAGCACCAGGGTATTAGATACCGGTTCGGTTGCTAAGTGTTAGTAACACGAAATAAAAGCTGCGGAATAGAAGGAGACTAGCTAAAGGTGAGATGACGATATGTGTTGGAAGTATTTCCAAGGTTGATGTGATCAAGCATCGCATGCTCCCTCTACTATCAAGATTTGGTGTTTGCGTTGAGCATGATTGGATTATGTTTATCGCAATACGGTTATTCATTTAAGGAGAATAATGGTTACTCTATTTATTTGAATAATACCTTCAATGGTCTTGCACCTAAAATGAATCTCGATCGTAGTGATACACATGTTCGTGTCAAAAGATATAAAATAGTAATGATAGTTCCACATACTTGTGGCACTGCCATTTGAGTCATATTGGTATAGAACGCATGAGGAAGCTCCATGTAGATGGATCTTTGGACTCACTCGTTTTTGAAAAGATTGAGACATGCGAACCATGTCTATTGGTATATATGCATGAAGAAACTCCATGCAGATGGATCGTTTGGACTCACTTGATTTTGAATCACTTGAGACATGCAAATCATACCACATGGGCAAGATGACTGAAAGTCCTCGTTTTCAGTAAGATGGAACAAGAGAGCAACTTATTGGAAGTAATACATTTTGATGTATGCAGTCCAATGAGTGCTGAGGCATGCAGTGGATATCGTTATGTTCTTACTTCACAGATGATTTGAGTAGATGCTGAGTGTATTTACTTGATGAAACACAAGTCTAAATTATTGAAAGGTTCAAGTAATTTCAGAGTGAAGTTGAAGATCGTCATGACAAGAGGATAAAATGTCTGTGATATGATCATAGAGATGAGTATCTGAGTTACGAGTTTGGCACACAACTGAGACATTGTGGAAAGTGTTTCACAATTAATACCGCCTGGAACACCATAGTGTGATGGTGTGTCCGGACATCATAGCTGCACCCTATTGGATATGGTGCATACCATGATGTTTCTTATCGAATTACCACTATCGTTTATGGGTTAGGCATTAGAGACAACCGCATTCACTTTAAAAGGGGCACCACGCAATTCCGTTGAGACGACACCGTTTAGAGAAACCTAAGTTGTCGTTCCTTAAAAGTTTGGGGCTGCGATGCTTATGTGAAAAAGTTTCAGGCTGATAAGCTCGAACCCAAAGCGGATAAACGCATCTTCATAGAATACCCAAAACAGTTGGGTATACCTCCTATTTCAGATCTGGAAGCAAAAGTAGTTGCTTCTAGAAACGGGTCCTTTCTCGAGGAAAAGTTTCTCTCGAAAGAATTGAGTGGGAGGATGGTGGAGACTTGATAAGGTTATTGAACCGTCACTTCAACTAGTGTGTAGCAGGGCACAGGAACTTGTTCCTGTGGCACCTACACCAATTGAAGTGGAAGCTTATGATAGTGATCATGAAACTTCGGATCAAGTCACTTCCAAACCTCGTAGGACGACGAGGATGCGTGCTACTTCAGAGTGGTACGTGATCCTGTCTTGAAAGTCATGTTGTTAGACAACAATGAACCTACGAGCTATGGAGAAGCGATGGTGGGCCCATATTCCGACAAATGGTTAGAAGCCATGAAACCGAGATAAATGGATCTTTAAGAAGAAGACGGACATGGACGGTAATGTTACCGTCTATGAAGCTCGACTTGTGGCTAAGAGTATTTCCACAAGTTCAAGGAGTTGACTATGATGAGATTTTTCTCATCCGTAGCGATGCTTAAGTCCGTCGGAATCATGTTAGCATTAGCTGCATTTATGAAATCTGGCAGATGGATGTCAAAACAAGTTTCCTTACCAGTTTTCGTAAGGAAAGGTTGTATGTGATACAATCAGAAAAGTTTTGTCGATCCTAAGGATGCTAAAAGGTATGCTAGCTCCAGCGATCCTTCCATGGACTAGAGCAAGAATCTCGGAGTCAGAATATAAGCTTTGATGGAGTAATCAAAGTTTTTGGGTTTATACAAAGTTTGTTAGAAACTTGTATTTACAATAAAGTGAGTGGGAGCGCTACAACATTTCTGATAAGTATATGTGAATGACATATTGTTGATCCGAAATGATGTAAAATTTCTGGAAAGCATAAAGGGTTGTTTGAAAGGAGTTTTTCAAAGGAAGACCTGGATAAAGCTGCTTACATATTGGGCATCAAGATCTATAGAGATAGATCAAGACGCCTGATGATACTTTCAAAGAACGCACACCTTGACATGATTTTGAAAGAGTTCAAAATAGATCAGCAAAGAAGGAGTTCATGGCTGTGTTACAAGGTGTGAGTAATGAGTAAGACTCAAGACCATACCACAGCAAAAGAGAGAGAAAGGACGAAGGTTGTCCCCTATGCTTTAGACGTAGGCTCTACAGTATGCTATGCTGTGTACCGCACATGAAGTGTGCCTTGCCATGAGTTGGTCAAGGGGTACAATAGTGATCCGGGAATGGATCACATGACAGCGGTCGAACTTATCCTTAGTATCTATTGGACTAAGGAATTTTCTCAATTATGGAGGTGAAAAGGAGTTCGTCGTAAAGGGTTACGTCGATGCGAACTTTGACACTAATCCGGATGACTCTGAGTAGTGAACCGGATTCGTATAGTAGAGCAGTTATTTGAAATGGCTCCAAGTAGCGCGTGGTAGCATCCACAAGATGACATAGATATTCGTAAAGCACACACGGATCTGAAAGATTCAGACCCGTTGACTAATAACCTCTCTCACAAGCATAACATGATCAAACCAGAACTCATTGAGTGTTAATCACATAGTGATATGAACTAGATTGTTGACTCTAGTAATATCTTTGGATGTTGGTCACATGGTGATGTGACCTGTGAGTGTTAATCACATGGTGATGTGAACTAGATTATTGACTCTAGTGCAAGTGGGAGACTGTTGGAAATATGCCCTAGAGGCAATAATAAATTGGTTATCATTATATTTCCTTGTTCATGATAATCGTTTATTATCCATGCTAGAATTGTATTGATAGGAAACTCAGATACATGTGTGGATACATAGACAACACCATGTCCCTAGTAAGCCTCTAGTTGACTAGCTCGTTGATCAATAGATGGTTACGGTTTCCTGACCATGGACATTGGATGTCGTTGATAACGGGATCACATCATTAGGAGAATGATGTGATGGACAAGACCCAATCCTAAGCCTAGCACAAGATCGTGTAGTTCGTTTGCTCAGAGCTTTTCTAATGTCAAGTATCAGTTCCTTAGACCATGAGATCATGCAACTCCCGGATACCGTAGGAATGCTTTGGGTGTACCAAACGTCACAACGTAACTGGGTGGCTATAAAGGTACACTACAGGTATCTCCGAAAGTGTCTGTTGGGTTGGCACGAATCGAGACTGGGATTTATCACTCCGTGTAAACGGAGAGGTACCTCTGGGCCCACTCGGTAGGACATCATCGTAATGTGCACAATGTGACCAAGGAGTTGATCACGGGATGATGTGAGTTACGGAACGAGTAAAGAGACTTGCCGGTAATGAGATTGAACAAGGTATAGGGATACCGACGATCGAATCTCGGGCAAGTAACATACCGGTAGCCAAAGGGAATTGTATACGGGATTGATTGAATCCCCGACATCGTGGTTCATCCGATGAGATCATCGTGGAACATGTGGGAGCCAACATGGGTATTCAGATCCCGCTGTTGGTTATTGACCGGAGAACGTCTCGGTCATGTCTGCATGGTTCCCGAACCCGTAGGGTCTACACACTTAAGGTTCGATGACGCTAGGGTTATAGGGAAAGTTTGTACGTGGTTACCGAATGTTGTTCGGAGTCCCGGATGAGATCCCGGACGTCACGAGGAGTTCCGGAATGGTCCGAAGGTAAAGATTTATATATGGGAAGTCCTGTTTTGGTCACCGGAAAAGTTTCGGGTGATATCGGTAATGTACCGGGACCACCAGGAGGGTCCCGGGGGTCCACGAAGTGGGGCCACCGGCCCCAGAGGGCTTCATGGGCCAAGTGTGGGAGGGGACCAGCCCCAGGTGGGCTGGTGCGCCCCCCACAAGAGGCCCAGGGCGCAGGAAAGGGGGGAAGGGGAAACCCTAGGCTCAGATGGGCCTAAGGCCCATCTAGTGGGGCGCCCCCTCTCTCCCCCCCTTTGGCCGCCCCCCAAGCCCCATCTAGGGCTGGCCGCACCCCTTGGGGGGGGGGAACCCTAGATGGGGGCGTAGCCCTCCCCCTCCCCTACATATATTGGGGTTTTGGGGCTGCCCAAGACACGAGAACGTCTCTCTTTCGGCGCAGCCCTACCCCTCTCCCTCCTCCTCCTCTCCCGCGGTGCTTGGCGAAGCCCTGCGGGATTGCCACGCTCCTCCATCACCACCACGCCGTCGTGCTACTGCTGGATGGAGTCTTCCCTAACCTCTCCCTCTCTCCTTGCTGGATCAAGGCGTGGGAGATGTCACCGGGCTGCACGTGTGTTGAACGCGGAGGCGCCGTGGTTCGGCGCTTAGATCGGAATCAACCGCGATCTGAATCGCTACGAGTACGACTCCTTCATCCGCGTTCTTGCAACGCTTCCGCATCGTGATGTACAATGGTATGTAGATGCACTCCCCTTCCCCTCGTTGCTAGATTACTCCATAGATTGATCTTGGTGATGCATAGAAAATTTTGAATTTCTGCTACGTTCCCCAACAGACACGCCATGTCTGCTCGGTATCGAGCACCGGCAGCCCCGTGAGATCGAATAAAAGATAAAATGCAGCGGTGAGTGCCGAACCTCCTTGGTGGCGCCGAGTTGGCCTCAGCTTCATCGGAGGAATTGGTGAGGGTGTTGCGGTTCCGGTGGGGCAGGTCAAGACGGCGCTGTGGGGATTGAGGTGGCGCGATAGACGAGGCGAACGTCGGGGCAACTCCTTGGAGGTGGAGGACGGGGCGACTGATCCGGCGGGACGACGAGATCGACAACGGATCCTCATCCGGTGCGGTGGATGAGGGACGACGAGCTGTTGCGGTGGACGACGTAGTC
Organism: Triticum aestivum; assembly: GCF_018294505.1. Classification (NCBI taxonomy): domain Eukaryota; kingdom Viridiplantae; phylum Streptophyta; class Magnoliopsida; order Poales; family Poaceae; genus Triticum; species Triticum aestivum. The sequence continues at coordinate 253,196,996 of NC_057814.1, read as the reverse complement.
GGGGAAGAGTCTCCGGCTGGGCGGCGGTCGGGAGGCCGACGGAGGAGCGTGGGGTTTCG
>NC_057814.1:253181256-253196712 GCF_018294505.1 Triticum aestivum | reverse complement strand
GTGGAGCTTCATTTCCGGCTGAGGGGTAGAAGGGGGATTTCGCGTGTCTGGGCTGCGGGAGCGATTTCAGATGAGGAGGGAGTTCTCGCGCGCGTCCAAATTTCGGGATAACAAGGCGCGGCGCGGGTTGAAGAAGCGGGAGTTTCAAAGCAGGTGAGACAAAAGATACTCGAGCTTGAAAATTTCGGGATAACAAGGTGCGGATTCCTTGTTCGGCAGAACAAACTTAACGTGTAAAAAATCAATTCATACAAGACACAAGAGAGTCATGTCCCCTTTTACTATATTGCTATAGATGCCATTGAGAAAACTACAAGAAAAATGTAAAAAAAATCGGGAGAACAAGATTACCCTGCACAGTACCAAATCGATTCGCACATCCCTCAACAACAACAAAAAACAAATCAATTCCCACCAAAGAAAGAGTAATGTAACTTTTTATATGATTACAGATGCCATGATCTCGAATTTCAATTTTTGAATCCACGTTATGTTGAATTTGAATATATCGTTAGGTGACCTTGCGGTTTATAATTGATGTAGTCGTACATTTTGATCTTCCATCATATATGAACATTTTACTCCACCATGTGAACATATATATTGTCGTCTACCATATGGACTAAATTTGAATCAATTTTCCTTATTTGAATACGATTGTTATCAAGTTATACAATAATTTAAATATTATCTTGATAACAAAAAACATACATATAGCAGTAATCATAGTTCACAATGAACTACATGTACCATACGCTCTCCAATTCAAATATTTGTATCCATTTTATGTTGAATTCAAATCATAGTACACTATTGGTCTAGGTAGCGAGATGTTTGGGATAATCTAAACCCTGTTTTCATACGTATAATTTTTGGCTGAATTGGGACAAGTTTTGGTATAAGCCTCTTGCAAAACCGGAGATTCTCTCAACCAGCCTCGTGGTTCCGAGAGGGAACGTGTCACCTTTGTGTGCGAAACGATATACGCTGCCTCACCCCTGATTTTATTTACAGAGGCAACATAGAACTATATGAGTGCCCTGTTAAATTTTGGAATTATTTCGGGTTCATTTGGCCTTTTTATACATTAATTGAGTTTCTGGACTTTTAATGTGCATAATCTAAATATGAATTGCATGCACATGCTCCAGTGCACCAAAGTGGGTTGAAAAATCACATGTGTGTCCTTGGCTGAATTTCTAGGTCCCATGGAAGAAATGAGAATGAAATTCAAACATCTGGGCGTCATGACTCGGCCGAGAACATCGAGAAACTTTGATTTTAAATTCATGTAAATCCAAAACTCGCCTGGAAATCACGAAACTTGGCATGGTGTCATGTCATGGCACTAACATGTTGTGGTAAAAAATTGGGCCGATTTGGAAGCTCGTGGTTCTAAGAGGGAACGTGCCACCTTTGAGTGTGAAACGATATACGCTGCCCCCCCTTGAGTTTCTTAACAAAGGCAACATAGAACTACATTAGTGCCCTATTAAATTTTGGAATTATTCCGGGTTCGTTTGTCGCTTTTTATACATTAATTGAGTTTCTGGTCATTTAATGTGCATAAGTCAAATTTGAACTACAAGCACATGCTCTCGTGCACCAAAGTTGGTTGAAAAATCACATTTGTGTCCTCGGGTGAATTTCTAGGTCCCATGCAAGAAATGAGAATAAAATTAAAACATCTGGGCATCATGGCTCGGCCGAGAACATTGAGAAACTTGGTTTTAAAATTCTTGTAAATCCAAAACACGTCTGAAAATCATGAAACTTGGTATGGATGTCATGTCATGGTACTACCATGTTGTGGTAAAAAAATTGGCCGAATAGGAACATATTTTGGTATAAGCTTCTTGCAAACCGAAGCTTCTCTCAAGAAGGCTTGTGGTTCTGAGAGGGAACGTGCCACCTTTGAGTGCGAAACGATATACGTTGTCCCCCTTGAGTTTATTTACAAAGGCAACATAGAACTACATGAGTGCCCTGTTAAATTTTGGAATTATTCCGGCTTCGTTTGGCCTTATTTACACATTAATTGAGTTTTTGGTCATTTAATGTGCATAATACAAATTTGAACTAAAAGCACATGCTCCCGTGCACCAAAGTTGGTTTAAAAATCACATTTGTGTCCTCGGGTGAATTTATACTCCCTCCTTCCATCTATATAGGTCCTAATGCGTTTTTCGAGGCTAACTTTGACCAAACGTTAGAGCAATAATATATGACATGCAACTTACACAAAGCATACCTTCAAATTTGTATGTCAAAGGAGCTTCCAATAATATAATTTTCATAGTATACATCTCATGTGCTATTAATCTTGTCAATAGTCAAAGGCTGTCTTGAAAAACACATTAGGCCCTATATAGATGGAAGGAGGGAGTAGGTCCCATGCAAAAAATGAGAATAAAATTCAAACATCTGGGCATCGTGGCTCGGTCGAGAACATTGAGAAACTTGGTTTTAAAATCATGAAACTTGGCATGGTGTCATGTCATGGTAGTACCATGCCGTGGTAAAAAAAATTTGGCCGAATAGGAACAAATTTTGGTATAAGCTTCTTGCAAATCGGAGCTTCTCTCAAGAAGGCTCGTGGTTCTGGGAGGGAACGTGTCACCTTTGTGTGCATAATTCAAATTTGAAATACAAGCACATGTTCCAGTGCACCAAAGTTGGTTGAAAAATCACATGTGTGTCCTCGGGTAAATTTCTAGGTTCCATGCAAGAAATGGGAATGATTCAAAAATCTGGGCATCGTGGTTGGGTTGGAAACATTGAGAAACTTAGTTTTTTAATTCCTGTAAATCCAAAACACGCATGAAAATAATGAAACTTGGCTTGGTGCCATGACATGGCACCAACATGCTGTGGTAAATTTGCAGTCCGATTTGCGAAGGCGCACACATTAACAATCAACAAAGTCATTTTGGAACAAGTGTTGTCACGTTACAATCGGAAACACAAGTATTATTGAAACCGTGGGCGTTCTACTTACTAGTACCATTTACGTGCCGCCACGCGTCCCCATTTTTTATTAGTTAGGAGGCGTCTTGCATGGTAGCTATTTGAGTACGAGAGGCGTGCGATCAGACCCCTGCGCGTGCTTATCGGGAGGAGAGCCCTTTGACCTCCATCTGCCATCCACCTCTCTCCCAAGGTCTGCATTAATGGCGCCCGAGCCTCTGTTTAATGGCATTAAATCAATACATGCAAGTATCAAAAGGAGAGTCACGGCATGCATGCATGCGTTGTAATTAATGCATCGGTAAACACAAATTATTGAAATATATCGAGTGCAGTGCTTTGATGTGTCGCGTCAACTCATACATCAACGAGAAGTTTGATTATCCTCTCCCTGGCGGACTTAACTGCACCTGCCTTTGACTGTATGACAGGTTGGCCACACACCTGTCGGGCCCACCTGTCATACACGCAAAGGCAGGAGCGTCCCTCCCTCGCCCATGAGCGTGGTGGCTGGCAAGACTAGGAGAAGCTTTCGCTACACGCTCTCCCTCCGGCACGCGGTGGACATGCAACAGTTCAATCGGTGTCAGATGGCCAGAAGCGTACTGTAGTACTCCTCCAGTGCAGTAGTACTCCATCATTGTTCGACTTCCCGAAGAGGCGAAGAGCCAAGAGCAGCCCGGACGCTCGTGTGGCAGTTTCATGTGTAGAGTAGTCTAGGATAGCGTCTACCGTGCCTGTAAGCTTAAAATCGTTGGGGTCGGCTCCATGCTATGTGGCTGTCTCGAAGTTTTTTAAAAAAAATTAAAATAGTCTTCTGGCCTTACCTAACACCCTGGTGATTGTAGTTTGCACGCTCATCTGGTCAAGACAGGAATATATATTTTAATTTGTTTTTTTTGAAAAGGGGGGACTCCCCGGCCTCTGCATCAGAACGATGCATACGGCCACATATATTTTAATTTGTGGTGGGTAAATGTTAGAGGTTGCAGCAAATATATTGTACATTGCGGGTCTTTCAGCCAAGTTTAGAGGCAAGCATGTGGGGCCAATGCTATGATGTGTCGCGTCAGCTCGTACAACGAGGAGAAGCTTGATTTTACTACACGCCTTCTCCCTCACCCATGCGCGCAGTTGCTCGCAAATGAGGACAGGCTTTTGCTTAGTAGTACTTCTACAACAAGCTATCCGTCCCGCTCGCGGTGGACGGACATGCAGCAGTGGATTCGACACTGTAGAAGCAGTAGTAGTAACATCATTGTTCGTCTTCTCAAAGAGGCAAAGAGCCAAGCGCAAACCGAACATTGCAGTTGCGAACATTGGAGCACACATATAGCCAGGCTCTTGCATGAGACAAAATTACTATGTGAGCCCACTATTGTACTAGTACGTACAACTACTTGCTAGTATAGCCCTATAAACCAGAAATGAGTATTTGCCCTTCTAGAGGCGCAGCGTTTCCAGACGGTGCTGGCGACCGCAGGCATCATAGCCCTTGCCGACGCCGGCTTCGCCTCTCACATGGACGACATGATGGTCAACTCCATCCGCAAGTTCACCGCCGTCAAGAAGCGCGCGGACGACCTTGCCGTACTGCTCCAGCCCGCGCGCCCAGGCTCCTCATTGCCTGCCACCCTCATCGGCCTCCATGGCGACGAACTCTTTCAAGCCCTGGTGGCCCTGGAGGTGCCGGAGGTCGCGACGAAGAAAGTGCACCTCGAGGTCTCGCTCACCGCGCAGCGCCTCGCCATGCAAGAAACCGTCGACTTGCACATCCACGTCTACGAGGAAATCGTCTACATAGCCACTACAAGGCAAGCGAGGACAGAAAGACGTTGGCCTTCTTCCAGCGGCTGGAATCTTTGGACGCCATTGTTCAGAAGCACGTCGACCTGGCCACGAAAGCCGCTGCTACTTAGGCGCCGTTCGGTGGGCCGGCGCCCTGAGTCGAGGAGGTGGACGTCATCAGTGGATGCATCTCTTCTTGCCTCCTATAACCAGCACTGCATCGCCTCGTGGCCTTAATGTTTTATTAGTATAGTACTCCCTCCGTTCCCAAATATAAGTCTTTCTAAAGATTCCAGCAAGTGACTACTACATACGGAGCAAAATGAGTGAATCTACACTCTAAACTATGTCTACATACATCTGTATGCTGTATTCCATTTGAAATAGTATCTAAAAAGGCTTATATTTATGAACGGAGGGAGTATATGGCATTTTTATTCCAGTCGTAGCGTTCACTATGAGGTGGGGCCGCAGTTGAGCAAACCCACCCCGCCCACCGGGCGTCGGCCGAGTTTAGAATTACTAGAAGAGAGAAACGAGGGAGGAGAGCTAGCTGTAGCACGGACGCTGTTTTCAGATGGGACTCATGTTTATAGAATAGGAGTACTGAGCACTCGTGCCTCTTTTTTTTTTGAGGGAAAAATTAGTCGTATGTCTAGTACCACTAGTTGGGTGCGTGCGACCTATAGCTGTCATCACTTTAGGTCTCCTTTTCGAACCGCGGCTACGCTTCACAGTACATATTATTTCATGCATTTATCCTCCTATATGTACTCCTAGGCTATTTCCACGTGCTCCCATTCGCCGACATATGGGACATAGAGCATCTGGGTCGTAGTGCATGCACGACTCGGAGCATATGCTGGGGTACTTTACATTTCAGACCTCACGAATTACATGCAAACCCCCCGTAGAAGAATAAATAAATGAATGAATTACTACATGAAACCGGATTATTTTCGTGGAAACCGGAGCATGTTCATTAAATTTTGGACATAACACGTTTATAAAAAATGACCGGACCGAAACCAGTCTAAGGGCCTCTTTGATTTTTCCCGCAAAAAAAGGGCCTCTTTGATTCGCAGGATACTGAAAACACAGGAATGGGGTAAGTATGATGGCGATGAACCGAGACGAGGAGAACTCTAACTCAGTTAGAGGTTAGTGTTAGATTCTAACCCTGAACTAACTCTAAACCAAAGAGGTGTATGGATGGCAGGGTTAGATTGACAATAAATGCTCTATCTCAATCATTTGACTACTTTGGACCCTATTTCCTGCCGGATTTGGAGGGTGCTTGGATATGTTTTAGTTCCATGACTAAAAGTAGTGGGACTAAAACTTGCTAGCCTCACCCATGCTTGGATCCAAATACGAAAGAGACTAAAATCAACTTAATGAGCATTTATTATCCTCCAAACCCTCCAATCCAGAACTCGCCTGTGTTAAAAGAGAGGAGTTAAATGAGGAGAGAGAGGACTAATCCACATTTTAGTAGGGGTACCCCTGACTAAATTTTTTTAGTCTCAAGACTAGTTTTAGCCCCTCTTTAGTCAAGGGTGCTTGGAACTTTAGCCTCTTAAAGAGACTATTTTTAGTCAGACTAAAATAAGTCCCTTGGATCCAAGCACCCTCTTGGTGTGGCCGGCTCTTCTGTGGCCTCCTCCCGCTCACAATTGACATAAACGAACCATCTGTACAAATCAAGCATGCAAAACATGATAATTTTTACTTTGTCCATACAAATGAGATATCCCACTTAAACATACAAGTCGTCAATCAAGCTTCACAAAATAAAAAAAACACTTCATGAAACAAAGAATGAGCTAACTCATCACGGAAGTCATTCACGATAGGGAGGGAGCCCGGAGCCCCTCACGCACCGAGGGAGGAGCTCGCCATCGTCGCTCTGGAGGAAGGCTCTGTAGAGCCCAAGCCCCGGGAACCCCTCCGACGCCGGCCCTTGCGAGTTGAGGTCGACACCGGCATGGGTAGCAGGGCCGCTTGCCGCTGACTGGGAACTTAATCTTTGGGCCTCTAGAAATAATGCAAGCCTGTAACTAAAATACCTAGAAAGGTGAACTGAATCTTTGGGCCTCTAGAAATAATGCAAGCCTGAAACTGAAATACCTAGAAAGGTGAACTAAATCTTTGGGTCTCTAGAAATAATGCAAGCCTGAAAGTGAAATACCTAGAAAGGTGAACTGAATCTTTGGGCCTCTAGAAATAATGCAAGCCTGAAACTGAAATACCTAGAAAGGTGAACTAAATCTTTGGCCTCTAGAAATAATGCAAGCTTGAAATTGAAATACCTAGAAAGGTGAACTGAATCTTTGGGCCTCTAGAAATAATGCAAGCCTGAAATTGAAATACCTAGAAAGGTGACCTGAATTTGGGCCTCTAGAAAGATTTATTACCTCCTCAAGCAGCATCAAACAATTCCATGCGTGCACCACAAATCTATACCAAGTTTGACCAGGATCTACTTTTCCAAATCAGAATTAGCGCTAGAGCAAGCAAGATCAATGATATGGCCGTGAGACAGAGAAGGAATGAACAAACTCACCCCTCTCGTGACCTCCCTGGTAGATGCGCCGCCGCCGCGCACGACAGAGGGAGAAAAATGACTGGTGAAGGGGGAGCGGGGCGAGCTTCGAAGGCCGGAGGGAGAGGGCGGCCGGAGTAGGGCGGAGGAGGCCGGAAGGAGAGGGCGGCCGGAGGAGAGAGAGGGCGAGCGGCCCTATGGGGAACAGAGAGGAGTTGTGCGAGAGGGGGGGAGCGATCTGGTGCGGGCAGGGGAGATTTTTTTAGTTCTCTTTTAGTGGGCCCGAGGATAACTAACCCAATTAGAACCTCTCCACCGGGCTAGTTTTTTTAGCTGGGTTAGAGCAAACTAGCTCAAACTAACCCCTCTTGTTTCGATAATTTGAGGCTATTTCAACCCAAACTAGCTCTAACTCAGGGATCCAAACAAAGAGGAGTGTTACTGTACATGCTACAGTGTGGACCGTAGCACATTGTTTTTTATGGCCATATCACCACATTGTTTTCTACTGCTGGTTCACTGGGCTACTGTGGTTCGCACTGCTGGTTCACCGGGCTGTCGTGGTTCGCACTCCTCCGACCTGAGTAGTACTGTAGTATAGTACTAGTATATACCGCATCATTCTTTGCTCCTTCTTACTACTCCGACATGTGGGAGAGCCAGCATCCGGGTCGACGTGTCATGCACCAGATTAGAGCGCGGAATGGAAGGGGGGCATCACCCTGGTCGGAGCGCCAGTAATTCATGAGTATAGTGAGTGGTCATATCACAAGTCTTTCCAGCAGTAACGCACCGTCAAATCGCACAGCCCCACTCGCTCACCCTCCTCGCCTCTCTGTCAAACCGCCTACCCGAAAACTGCCGTGCGTACTGCCTGGGAAAAGCCCCGCCCTCAACTTTTAACTACGCGGAAATAGTTCGAGCTTGTTCGTTCTATATAAATACAGTACTTACTGTATGTTTATTCACCCGTGGGGTTGTTCAATGAATGGAGGGGCGGGGAGCACAAGTGAACAATACTGTAGTACTACTAGTAGTAAGTAGGAGTCGTACAATAGTCACCTTAAATAGAGAGTTTCTTTTCTTTAATGCCACGTACACAAATTGAAATGCTTGTTGTGGAGAGAAAAAAAGATAACCACTCCACTATATATGGACGCAGGGGCCTGAACGCTTGCTTTACTAGGGTTGCTCTCTTCATTCTCTCATCCTCTCCAGATATAAACAAGACAGCGGTAGCGACATTTTCTCTCTGCTCACCGCTGGTCACAGATCCGGCCGGATCCCTTCGGCCGGTGTGTGTAGAGGATTAAAAGGTGCATCATTCACGCGGTCATCGCTGCCGAGGGAGGAAACCCACAGCTACCGGAGGGGCCTGATCCTCTGCCCGTGCCGTTCTCTCCGACACAGCGCCGGCTCGGGAGGTCCTCCGACCCTTCTTCCTCCCTGCCGTATTGTTCGCAGATCCGACTTGCCGCCGCCGACACCCCGGCGACCCTCAGGTATAAGTTCTTCGAAAGCGGCCTTGCTCTACTGCCCCAGCTCCCCACGTGTCTGCATGTGCATCCTTTTCTACTCCCATCAGCTCTTCCAAAGCCACCTAAATTTTTAGTATTATTAGAGGTAAAGCTACTTCATGCATTCGAATCTAGGGCTTTGTTCAAACAACGAAGAAAGGGGGGAAAGTTGTAGCATGAATCTAGGACTTGATTCAAAGAGGAAATAATATGGTGAAAGTGGTAGAGACCGGATACCCAACCGGTCTCTTGGTTGAAAAGGGAAATAATGGGAAAACGCAGTACAAACTGGATAAGGAACAGATCTATTATTGGTTGAAAAAAGGATAGAAAGTGGCGGCTGGTGGACAAGTCAACAGAGTATGTACAGGATTAGATTTGCTGCCATCACATAGTAAAAGGTCTCCAGGATTAGATTTGCTGCCCTCACATAGTAAAAGGTCTCAGGATTAGATTTGCTGCCCTCACATAGTAAAAGGTCTCAGGATTAGATTTGCTGCCCTCACATAGTAAAAGGTCTCCAGGATTAGATTTGCTGCCCTCACATAGTAAAAGGTCTCCAGGATTAGATTTGCTGCCCTCACATAGTAAAAGGTCTCCAGGATTAGATTTGCTGCCATCACATAGTTCAAGGTCTCCAGGATTAGGTTTGCTGCCCTCACATAGCATGAACAAACTCGGCATCACCACTTTATGCCTCCTTGTAGGTACATTGTGCTGATGCGTCCACTGTCGCATGTCCTTATACCAACCTTTTGCTGTAGTTAATGTAAGGGCGCATGTAAAATGAAGCGATCACACTGTTACCTTAGGGACATGTCTAACCAGTGTTATTGTTAATCTAATGCCTCCAATGATAAGATGCAATTAAACTGTGTTACAAATGGCACTCCTGCTGTTTTCCCCAGTATGATAAGTAAGTTGCTCCTTTACGCTGCTGAGTGTCTTGGTATCCCCACGGTCCCATGCCCTTAAACCAACTCTTTAGCTGCTGTTGATTTACTATGTCTGGTAAACAAGCAATGCCACCATTAAAGTAATCCCATATTTGAGGAATCTCATTGTTGATCGTAATGCTTCTGGTAACATGAAGCATTGCTGACGTTTTAAAATTTCTACTGTCCTTGCGTGATTGCCATGAACATAATTAAGATGCTTCTTTTCATTTTGTATATGTTTCATATATTCTTATTGACCAGCAATTGTTTACTTTCTATCTTTTGGTGCAGATAGGGATATCCATTTCACCTTGTTGCTATTGTGACCTTTTGGTGAACTGCACAAAAAACTTTTTTGGAATGAGTGTCTTGTGCAGTTCAACTAAAATGTCACGTGGGCAACATCTCTCAATTTTGGTGGAACTGCACAAAATGGTGATTGGAGTTTCCAAAATCTCCGTCAAGTTCTGCTGGTAATCTCGTGCAACATTTTATTAGCCTTTGCAAGATGGAGCCGTCACTGTCACCACAATGGCACTTTATTTTAGTGGAACTGCACAAAAGGATAAGAAAATTATAGTTGCACCTTACATGAGCCGGACAGCCAACCTTAATGTTCCTCAATTTTAGTGCAACTACTAAAGAAGAACCTGCCAGCTCACAAGAGCAAGTACTTCTTGCTAGCTGAATGATGCAATCTTTGCTTCATTTCAGGTGAACTGCAGAAAAAGGCGCATGAATTGAATCATGGAACTCTAGGCAGACCTCATCCAAGTAGAGCTGGAGGTTGAGTTCAAGGAGGCCGCTATTAAAGCGAAATCATGCTCTCCTGTCTCCTTGTTTGTGCTGTGCAAACATGCTGTGCAAACAGGAATACTCAACTATAGATGTTGTGACGGTCAAGAGCATTCGCCAAGTTCTTCGATTGTATGACATGGCTAGCCAAGATGGATTTAATCCCGATATTCACTTTATCAAAAGGCTCTAATGGGTTGGTTCTGAATCTTGCAAGCTGGGAATCAGTGAGATGTGTAGGCATCTTTGTTGTACTTATTATTTGAATCTTATTTGTTGGTTCTGAATCTTGCAAGCTGGGAATCAATCAGATGTGTAGGCATCTTTGTTGTACTTATTATTTGGATCTTATTTGTTGGTTCTGAATCTTGCAAGCTAGGAATCAATGAGATGTGTAGGCATCTTTGTTGTACTTATTATTTGGATCTTATTTGTTGGTTCTGAATCTTGCAAGCTGGGAAACACGACATGATGATGCAGAGGACAACAACCATAACAAACAGTTCAAACTTGGTAGTATTATCTTTGTGAAAGTGCGACAAATGTGTTGATCGTGTGCGTCCTGAGAATAATAATTCTAATTGTTGTGCATGTTGATGCTGTGGCACTGATAGAACGAGCGAATGCATTGCTTGTTTTAAGTATAAATTTCTATTAAAGCTAATTAAATTTAAGTAAAGTGACCACTAACTCCTGTTATTACAGTACCAATACAGACCCGCTCGTGAACCGACGTGTGGCCGAGGGTGCATCTTCTGCCGGGCGTGCAGCGTACGAGGGAGGGGTAGTAACTGTTGTCGCCTGTACACACTTAGCTTACTGTTGAATCCAGTTCTCCAAGAGCTGAAAAACGAACTGCTGCCGCCGCCTACACACTCGTTCACTCGAAGAGACTCCAATGGCGATCCGAGGGGTGAGCCTGCTGGATATGGACTTCAGCAAGGAGTTCCCCTTTGAGTTCGCCATTCAGTCCTATGGCTGCACCAAGTTGAATGTGATGTACACCAACGATACGGACTCAGTGAAGCTCTGCCTCGCCTCAGTCCCCTAGAACCAACTCAACTGTCCCACGTCTAGCCTAAATAATAATAATACCCCACATACTATTAACTCATCAAATTAAAATGATATTTTATTTCGTAAGTTGAAAGTTCTTACAAAATAATAATAATAATTGTTTATATATAACTTGGCAAGTTAACTCCTAGTGATTGCGTACATAAGCTTGCAAAGGTTTTACTGACGTGCAATCATGTGTTTATGTTTTTATAACATTTCTCCGTCTAGCCCAACATGATATTTTCACCCAGCCCAGCAAGTCCACGGATTTCGAGAAAAATGCAAATGGGATTTAAACGGGCTGCATAGATGCTACATCATTGTTTCACCCAGCCCACCAAATGGACTAAAAAAACAAATGGACTGGCTGACATCTGGGCCAGTAGGTCGAAGCCTAAGAAGGCGTTGGATTTACATCCAACGACCGACATTCTTCTTCAATCTCTCGTCTTCTTCCCCCAGCGCTGCCGGAACCGCCTGCTCCAGCCTTCGGCGTCCAGTGGCGTTGTTTTGCGCTCCTCAGCGAAACGCTACCCCGCCGACGGCCAGGCCATCCCTCCACTCCACACCTCCTGTTATTCTCTGCCGAGTGTAGGCCCACCCCGCACCCGAACCAGTCAAGTTTCCCACTCCTCTCCGTCTGCGACTCCACTGCCGCGTCTTCCCCATCTCCGGGTCGTTCCAGTCTGGGGCCTCGCCGTCGTCCACCGCCTCGGTGCGCTTTGCACGGCGTGGTCAACATACAAGAGTCATCGGAAGAGGACTGTACATGGAGAGCCTGACGGCTGGGACCCACGAGGTCCATGGTCGCACGCAAGGAAAGTTCCTCCTTATTACGCACTGTACGTGGGAAGGGCTTCTGTATTTCACGAAAAAAACGTTCCCCCCGCTGATAGGTTGGACCCACCAGCTATATCTTCGCACGCAAGGAAGTGCCTCCTTATTACGCACCAAAAAAGGAATACCCCCTGCTAGCTGGGACCCACCATAGTGGGTGGCTGACTTGTGGGCCTACAAAGTTGACGAGGACGGAGGGCTTTGTCAACTTAGTCAATATGAACGATTCTAGCTCCAGTGACCGTACGATGTCCATCCAACGGCCATAGTGCTTCTTCAACCTCTGGTCTTCTTGCTCCAGCCGCCCAAAGCAGCGCCGGTCGTGCCGCGTGCTCCTGCCTCTCGTGGTCGGCTGTGATGCCGCGGAGGCCTCACCGCCCCCTACTACTCCCACCGCTGGCCCAGGGTATCCCTCTACTCACCCGCACCCCCTGTTATTCTGCGGCGATGGCAGCCTCACGCCGCAGCCGAACCAGTGAACCCTCGTACTCCTCTCCGCGTGGGCATCCACTGCCGCGTCTTCCCCGGCTCCGCGTCATCCCCTTCCTAGGCCTCGCCGTCGTCCACCGCCTTGGTGCTCTCGGCGCGGCGTGGTCAATGTGGTCAACGACCGACTTCCATCGGAAGAGTACTGTACGTGGAGAGGCTGACAGCTGGGTCCACGGCCACAGCCCAGTTTTTTTGTGATTTGCCAAGTAATTCGATTTGTCAGGCCTGTTGGGCTGCAAATCTTTCAAGACGAGGAGAGCTTCATTCGGCTGCCCGGGAAAATGGCCTATCAGTAATGAGAAATGGGCTGTACATTTTTAAAACACATCAAACCGGCAATTAGTTTCAAATATCTTTTTTTCATTTCGAGATTTTAAATTACATTAATTTTTATGCGTGGAGAATTTGTTGGATTTTATATTGATATACATTTATTTTTAAAATCAGTTTGAATGTGAGTCGAAATTTCGGGATTAAAAACAGTTCGGACCGCACCGAAATATGCAAAATTTCGTATAATTTTCTAACCGTGGCCACAATATGGGATGTAATGCTAACAAAAAGAATATGGGCTCCAAAAAAAACCTTAAGAATTAGCAAATGGGCTGTAAATTATTAGAAATAATGGCAGATGGGTTGTATGCTGTTTTCCACAGATTTGAGGCTTTCCTAAAAAAAGGTTGACGCACAAGCAGTGACTGTTGGATGTCCATCGAACGGCCGTCGTGCTTCTTCAATCTCTGCTCTTCCTGCTCCAGCCGCTCAAACAAGCGCCCGCGGGAATGCCTGCTCCCTCCTCCCCGCGACCGGCTGTGGTGCCGCGCAGGCCTCACCGCCCCACCGTACTCCCATCGCTGGCCTAGCCATCCCTCTACTCACCCACACCTGCTGTTATTCTCCGGCGACGGCAGACGAACCAGTAAACCCTCGTACAGTCGTACTCCCCTCCGCGTGGGAAACAACTGCCGAGTCTTCCCTGCCTCCGTGTCGTTCCCTTCCTAGGCCTCGCCGTCGTCCACCGCCCTGGTGCTCTCGGCGCGGCCTGGTCAACGTGGTCAACGACCGACATGCATCTGAAGTGGACTGTACGTGGAGAGGCCGACAGCTGGGTCCACGGCCGCACGCAAGGAAATGCCTCCTTATTACGCGCAAAATAATGATTCCTCCACCTGACATCAGGGACCCACCGAAAGGGCCTCTGTATTTCGCAAAAAAAACGTTACCGCCGGTGACAGTTCGGACCCACCAACTATATCTTCGCACGCAAGGAAGTGCCTCCTTATTACACACAAAAAGATGAATACTCCCCTTGTTAGCTGGGACCCAGTATAGTGGCAGGCTAACTTGTGGGCCTACTAAGTTGACGGGGACGGAGGGCTTTGTCAACTTAGTCAATATGCACGATTCTAGCTCCAGTGACCGTACGATGTCCATCCAACGGTCGTAGTGCTTTTCAACCTCTGGTCTTCTTGTTCCAGCCGCCCAAACCAGCGCCGATCGTGCCTCGTGCTCCTGCCTCCCGTGGCCGGCTGCGATGCGGCGGAGGCCTTACTGCCCCCTACTACTCCCACCGCTGGCCAGGCCATCCATCTACTCACCCACACCCCCTGTTATTCTGCGGCGACGGCAACCTCACACCGCAGCGAACCAGTGAACCCTCGTACTCCTCTACGCGTGGGCATCCACTGCCGCGTCTTCCCCGGCTCCGCGTCGTCCCCTTCCTAGGCCTCGCCGTCGTCCATCGCCCTGGTGCTCTCGGCGCGGCGTGGTTAACGTGGTCAAGGAACGGCTTCCATCAGACGTGGACTGTACGTGGAGAGGCGGACAGCTGGGTCCACGGCCGCATCAAGGAAGTGCCTCCTTATTACGTGCAAAATAATTATTCCTCCACCTGACAGCGGGGACCCACTGGACGGGCCACCGTATTTCGCGAAAAAAACATTTGCCCCTGACTGCTGGGACCCACCAGCTACATCTTCGCACGCAAGGAAGTGCGTCCGGGCAAAAAAAAACGATTCGCCCCCCTGAGTGCTGGGACCCACCAGCTACATCTTCGCAGGCAAGGAAGTGCCTGACAGTCGGGACCCACCTTGTCGAAGCGTACGTAGCGTTGTCATTCTGGTTGCGAACGTGTACGTACATATATACTAGTGGATGTAGAGGCGCGCACGTGTCGTAGTAGAGGCGCACACGTAGCATGTACACGTACGTACAGCGGCCAGGGTGCAAGAAAGAAAATACGGCCACGTATGTGTACATACGGGCGGGGTCTCGAACGCCTACTCGGGCATACGTACGGCCAGGGCTCGTGTACATGGCTGGGTTGGAATGGAGAAACAACGTCGTCGTCGTGTTCATGGGGAGGCAACGGAATGCGTCGTGTTCATGGGGAGGCAACAAAATGCGTCGTGTTCATGGGGAGGGGGTGTGGCGTACCGCAAAACGGAGGAAACGGACCTCCTACGGTCGAAACGGGGGTCCTGTTGATCGGGAGTAGTGTGGCGTACCGCAAAATGGAGGA
>NC_057814.1:252523563-252540658 GCF_018294505.1 Triticum aestivum | reverse complement strand
TCTCTCTCGCAGAAGCTCGGCGAAGCCCTGCCGGAGAACCGCTACATCCACCACCACGCCGTCGTGCTGTTGGATCTCCATCAACCTCTCCTTCCCCCTTGCTGGATCAAGAAGGAGGAGACGTCGCTGCACCGCACGTGTGTTGAACACGGAGGTGCCGTCCATTCGGCACTCGGTCATCGGTGATTTGGATCACGGCGAGTACGACTCCGTCATCCACGTTCATTGGAACGCTTCCGCTCGCGATCTACAAGGGTATGTAGATGCACTCCTTTCCCCTCGTTGCTAGTAGACTCCATAGATGCATCTTGGTGAGCGTAGAAATTTTTTAAATTATGCTACGACTCCCAACAATCACGTGGTGTCTCGGCACGACGAACTTTCGCAACGGTGCATACTCAGGGAGAACACTTATACCTTGAAATTTAGTGAGAGATCATCTTATAATGCTACCATCGAACTAAGCAAAATAAGATGCATAAAAGATAAACATCACATGCAATCAATATAAGTGATATGATATGGCCATCATCATCTTGTGTCTTTGATCTCCATCTCCAAAGCACCGTCATGATCACCATCGTCACCGGCGCGACACCTTTATCACCATCGTAGCATCGTTGTCGTCTCGCCAACTTATGCTTCTACGACTATCGCTACCGCTTAGTGATAAAGTAAAGCAATTACATGGCGATTGCATCTCATACAATAAAATTTAGCATCATGTCTTGACCATATCACATCACAACATGCCCTGCAAAAACAAGTTAGACGTCCTCTACTTTGTTCTTTCAAGTTATATGCGGCTGCTACGGGCTGAGCAAGAACCGTTCTTACCTACGCATCAAAACCACAACGATATTTCGTCAAGTATGTGCTGTTTTAACCTTCAAGGACCGGGCGTAGCCACACTCGATTCAACTAAAGTTGGAGAAACTGACACCCGCCAGCCACCTGTGTGCAAAGCACGTCGGTAGAACCAGTCTCGCGTAAGCGTACGCGTAATGTCGGTCCGGGCCGCTTCATTCAACAATACCGCTAAATCAAAGTATGACATGCTGGTAAGCAGTATGACTTGTATCGCCCACAACTCACTTGTGTTCTACTCGTGCATAGAACATCTACGCATAAACCTAGCTCTGATACCACTATTGGGGAACATAGTAATTTAAAAAAAAATCTACGCACACGCAAGATCATGGTGATGCATAGCGACGAGAGGGGAGAGTGTCGTCCACATACCCTCGTAGACCGTACGCGGAAGCGTTATGACAATGCGGTTGTTGTAGTTGTACGTATTCACGATCCGACATATCCAAGTACTGAACACACGACACCTCCGAGTTCAGCACACGTTCAGCTCGGCGATGTCCCACAAACTCACGATCCAGCAGAACTTCAAGGGAGAGTTCCGTTAGCACGACGGCGTGATGACGGTGATGATGATGCTACCGACGCAGGGCTTCGCCTAAGCACCGCTACGATATGACCGAGGTGGATTATGGTGGAGGGGGGCACCGCACACGGCTAAAAGATCAACTGATCAACTTGTGTGTCTATGGGGTGCCCCCTCCCCCGTATATAAAGGAGTGGAGGAGGGGGGAGTGCCGGCTCTCCTATGGCGCGCCCTGGAGGAGTCCTACTCCCACCGGGAGTAGGATTCCCCCCTTCCAAGAGTAGGAGTAGGAGGGAAGGAACGAGGAGAGAGGGGGAAGGAAAAAGGGGGGCGCCGCCCCCTTCCTTGTCCAATTGGGACTAGAGGGGGAGGGGGCGCGCGGCCTGGCCTGGCCGCCCCTCCTCTTCTTCACTAAGGCCCAATAGGCCCATTACACTCCCCGGGGGGTTCCGGTAACCCCTCGGTACTCCAGTATTTGTCCGAACTTACCCGGAACCCTTCCAAAGTCCAAACATAGTCATCCAATATATCGATCATTATGTCTCGACCATTTCGAGACTCCTCGTCATGTCCGTGATCATATCTGGGACTCTGAACTACCTTCGGTTCATCAAAACACATAAACTCATATTACTGATCGTCACCGAACGTTAAGCGTGCGAACCCTACGGGTTCGAGAACTATGTAGACATGACCGAGACTCGTCTTCGGTCAATAACCAATAGCGGAACCTGGATGCTCATATTGGCTCCTACATATTCTACGAAGATATTTATCGGTCAAACCGCATAACAACATACATTGTTCCCTTTGTCATCGGTATGTTACTTGCCCGAGATTCGATCGTCGGTATCCCAATACCTAGTTCAATCTCATTACCGGCAAGTCCCTTTACTCGTTTCGTAATACATCATCCCACAACTAACTCATTAGTTGCATTGCTTGCAATGCTTATAGTGATGTGCATTACCGAGAGGGCCCAGAGATAGCTCTCCGACAATCGGAGTGACAAATCCTAATCTCGATCTATGCCAACTCAACAAGTACCATCGGAGACACCTGTAGAGCACCTTTATAATCACCCAGTTATGTTGTGATGTTTGGTAGCACATAAAGTGTTCCTCCGGTATTTGGGAGTTGCATAATCTCATAGTCATAGGAACATGTATAAGTCATGAAGAAAGCAATAGCAATATACTAAACGATCAAATGCTAAGCTAACGGAATGGGTCAAGTCGATCACATCATTCTCTAATGATGTGATCCCGTTAATCAAATGACAACTCATGTCTATGGCTAGGAAACTTAACCATCTTTGATTCAACGAGCTAGTCAAGTAGAGGCATACTAGTGACACTCTATTTGTCTATGTATTCACACATGTACTAAGTTTCCGGTCAATACAATTCTAGCATGAATAATAAACATTTAAATAACAACTTTATTATTGCCTCTAGGGCATATTTCCTTCACAAATATCATCATTATTGTCTTTCACTTGCACGACCGAATGATGTGAAAATAATAATAATGCAAGAGTGCCGTGGACTAAGCTAGAATCTGCAAACATTTTATTCAACAGGAGAAGACAAGGTAATATGGGCTCTTGTTAGATTAACAATTATGCATATGAGAGCCACTCAACATTTTTATCGTGGTCTTCTCCTCGGTATGACTCATATAAAAAGAAAAGAAATTCAGAGAAACACACCGAAATGTTTTTGGAGTTTTTGGTTTTCTTGAACAATCAAATAAAAGGGAAAAGCAAAAACGAGAAAAACAATTTACACGGGAAAGCTCCCAACAAGCAAAAGAAGAACAAGGAAATCTTTTTGGGTTTTCCTTTTTGTGCTACAGCTAACTACTCTAGAAAGAAAAATAAAAAAGAAGCAAGAAATGTTTTTGTATTTTCTCAAGGTTTTTCAAACACACAAGAAGAAACGAGAAAATAAAATTAACATGGATAATACTATGAAAAATTGTGGACACCGACAACTAGAATGAAATGTGTGAACATGAATGTAATGTCGGTGGAAATACGTACTCCCCCAAGCTTAGGATTTTGGCCTAACTTGGCAATCAGTCAGTAGCCTGGATAATAGTAGTGGTGGTAGCTCATGGAGGCTCTCGGTGCTGACGTCTCAGCCTGCCGTGCGGCCACAACCGTCGCGTTGTGAGCTCGAGCCTCGCTCTCAAGAAGAAAATTTCTTCCTCTGCTGTGATAATCAAAGAGAGCAGGCACAGGCAAATATGTGTACACCACGGATACTTGATTAAACATCAATTCATAGGTGAAATTATGGATATCTCCTTTAAGGATCTTATGACGTTTCATAGCATCAAAATATAAATATTGCGTGGGTAGGATAGGGTCAAAGGGCAAAGGTGAAACACCTAGCTCTCTTGCTAAACGTGTGGCATAAACTCCGCCATAGAAATAGCCACTATTAGCGTTGTGTTGTAGCCTGCGTGCAACAATCGCTCCAAGATTATAACTTCTGTCACCGGAAAGAGCGGTGCGTATGAGGCTCAAGTCTGGAGCACAAAGTGTACTACAATCTTGTTTGCCTACAATACATTTCCCATTAAATAAAGCAAAGTACTGAATTGCGAGAAAATGAATACTCTTTCTACCTTGTGTCACCCCCCTCATCTCACCATAGAAAAGGCTAGTAGAAAATTCTTGGAAATCAGACCTTGGTGGTTCGTCAAGCGAACTCCAGAATGGGATTTTGTAGTAGTGAGCAAATCTCTCTAGTGATATGGTAAATGAATTTTCATACAGTTTAAATGACACCCTAGACTCACGGGGATGGAATTTAAATTCCTTGACAAATGATTCAGTGAGAGTGTGGTGTTGATTGCACTTATTTGAAATGTAGGGACCGAGACCGGCATTGTGAACATAGTGCTCAAATTCCTCCTTAATGCCCACACACACCATATAATCATCGCAAGGCCATAGGCATGTTTTGGTGGCGACATCTCGTATGGAACTTTCACTTGGTTCAACATAAGACCGACGAACGAAGCTGTCACTAGAAGATACCTCCGAGGATCTCCTCTTCGAAGACCTCCTTCCAAAGAGGTTCATCATCTTCGCGTACAATTCTGAAAAAAAATTGGGTGACAAAAATTTATCAACAAAACTTTACAAGATTGATAACAACTACTCATAGGGATACATAGAGGCCATAGCAAGCATTCAAACCACTTAGAACTCTAAGAATTCAACATGCAAGCTCATCTACATCAGCAACAAGAGTAGCTAATTATTCAAAATATAAACCACTAAAGAAAAAACTAATTGGACAAATGGTGGAGTCACATACCAAGCAACAATCCCCCGAAACAGTTTCAAAAAACGGAGCTTCGAGCAAAGAGATCGAAATCCGCGGGTTTGAGAGCAAGAACACGAGAGAGAGAGAGAGAGAGCAATGGTGATTTTTTTTCTGGAGGTAGGTGATGATGTGGTATGAAGAGATAAGTGATGGGGCCCACGTGGGGACCACAATCCACTAGGGCACGCCTGGGGGTCCTGGCGCGCCCAGATGGGTTGTGCCCACCTGGTGCACCTTTCTCTGATCTTATTTGCACCAAAAATTCTTAAATATTCAGAAAAAAATCGTATTAAATTTTTAGAGCATTCTGAGAACTTTTTTAGGTCATTTTTTATTGCACGGGAAATTCAGAAAACATACAATACATGGCATTTTATTTTATTAACTAATAAAAAAACAAAAAGTAGGGAAATAAGGGAGTGCTTACTAAATTCATCAACTTCAAACCTCTCAAAAATGACCTCTTGATAAGGTTGATCAAGTCTTATTAACAACCACTTTCGATTAGCATGAAACCGAAGAACTTCCGTAAATCACTAAGTTACCTCAACGGGGATATGAATGTTCCCAAGAATAAGCATTTCATATTTATTTTTAACAGCAGGCAGAGTTAGCTGAAAACTTACAATAGTGATTGTCGGAGATTTTTCAATAACATTAATACCATTCACTTGGAATTGTTTCTTCGGAAAGTGCACCGTATGCTCATTACCATTGATATGAAAAGTGACCTTGCTTTTATTGCAATCAATAACAACCCCTACAGTATTCAAGAAGGGTCTACCAAGTATAATCGACATGTTGTCGTCCTCGGGCATCTCAAGTATAACAAAGTCAGTTAAAATAGTAACATTAGCAACAACAACGGGCACATCCTCACAAATACCGATAGGTATGGCAGTTGATTTGTCAGCCATTTGTGAAGATATTTCAGTAGGTGTGAGTTTATTCAAATCAAGTCTTTTATATAAAGAGAAAGGCATAACACTACACCAGCTCCAAAATCACATAAAACAGTTTTCACATAATTTCTTTTGATGGAGCAAGGTATAGTTGGTATTCCCGGATCTCCAAGTTTTTTAGGTACTCCATCTTTAAAACTATAATTAGCAAGCATGGTGGAGATTTCAGCTTCCGGTATTTTTCTCTTATTGGTGATGATGTCTTTCATGTATTTTGCATAAGGAGGCATTTTCAAGATATCAGTCAAGTGATTACGCAAAAAGACTGGCCTCAGCATTTCAGCAAAGCGTTCAAATTTTTCATCATCTTTCTTTTTAGTTGACGTAGGTGGAAAGGGCATAGGTTTTTGAACCCACGGTTCTCTTTCTTTACCATGTTTTCTAGCAATAAAGTCCCTTTTACCATAACGTGTATTCTTGGGTTGTGGGTTATCAAGGTCAACTGCATGTTCTATCTCAACATCATTGTCTGGTTCTTTATTATTTATTTGAGTATTTTCATGAACCTCATCATTATCTTTTTCATTATCAGAAGGTGAGTGTTCATTACCAGACTGAGTTTCAGCATCAAGGATAGAAATTTCATTATCATTATCAGGAGGTTTTTCTACTTCAGGTTCACTAGAGGCATGCAAAGTCCTATCATTTTTCTTCTTCTTTTTCTTTTTAGAAGGACTACGTGCATCAGTGTTAACTCTTTGAGAGTCTTGTTCAATTCTTTTTGGGTGTCCCTCAGGATAAAGTGGTTCCTGAATCATTTTTCCTCCTCTAGTTGCTACTCTAACAGCAAAGTCACTTATATTATTATTAATTTCATCAAGCAACTCTCTTTGAGATTAGCACTCCGATTGCTCCTCTTACCGATGCTGAATCTTGTGAAATTAATGCTGCTTTGTTGAATCTTGTCACGAAAGATCAATTCACCGGCCTTCCCAGTGAAGATGCCGCTACCCATCTGAATAGCTTCGTTGATTTGTGTGATATGCAAAAGAAGAAAGATGTGGACAATGATATTGTTAATTGAAGCTATTTCCTTTTTCGCTTAGAGATCGTGCTAAAGTTTGGTTTTCGTCTTTGCCTAAAAATAGTATTGCTTCATGGAATAAGTGAAAAGATGCTTTTATCTCTAAGTATGTTCCTCCCGCTAAAATCATCTCTCTTAGAAACGATATCATGAATCTTAAGCAACTTGATCATGAACATGTCGCAGAAGCTTGGGAGAGGATGAAATTAATGATACGTAATTGCCCTACACATGGTTTGAACCTTTGGTACAAAAAAATTATGCCGGATTGAATTTTGCTTCTAGAAATCTTTTAGATTCGGCAGCGGGAGGCACTTTTATGGAAATAACTTTAGGAGAAGCTACTAAACTCCTAGATAATATTATGGTCAATTATTCTCAATGGTACACCGAAAGATCTACTAATAAAAAAGTGCATGCGATAGAAGAAATTAATGTTTTTAGTGGAAAGATGGATGAACTTATGAAATTATTTACTAAAAGTGTTTCTTCTGATCCTAATGATATTCCTTTGTCTACTTTGATTGAGAATAATAATGAATCTATGGATGTGAATTTTGTTGGTAGGAATAATTTTGGTAACAACGCGTATAGAGGAAACTTTAATCCTAGGCCATTCCCTAGTAATTCCTCTAATAATTATGGTAATTTCTACAACAATTCTTATGGAAATTTTAATAAGATGTCCTCTGAATTTGAGACTAGTGTTAAGGAGTTTATGAATTCGCAAAAGAATTTCAATGCTTTGCTTGAAGAAAAATTGCTTAAGGTTGATGAATTGGCTAGGAACGTTGACAGAATCTCTCTTGATGTTGATTCTTTGAAACTTAGATCTATTCCACCTAAGCATGATATCAATGAGTCTCTCAAAGCCATGAGAATTTCCATTGATGAGTGCAAAGAAAGAACCGCTAGGATGCGTGCTAAGAAAGATTGCTTTATGAAAGCGTGTGCTTCTAATTTTTGTGAGAATACAGATGAAGATCTAAAAGTTATTGATGTGTCTCCTATTAAATCTTTGTTTTGCAATATGAATCTTGATAATGATGGGACTGGAGATGAGTTACCTTTACCTAGAAGGCGTCCCAAAAATTCGGAGTTTTTAGATCTTGATACGAAATTTGGTAAAAGTGGGATTGAAGAAGTCAAAACTTTAGATGTCAATGAACCCACTATTTTGGATTTCAAGTAATTTAATTATGATAATTGCTCTTTGATAGATTGTATTTCCTTGTTGCAATCTGTGCTAAATTCTCCTCATGCTTATAGTCAAAATAAAGCTTTTACTAAACATATCGTTGATGCTTTGATGCAATCTTATGAAGAAAAACTTGAGTTGGAAGTTTCGATCCCTAGAAAACTTTATGATGAGTGGGAACCTACTATCAAAATTAAAATTAAAGATCATGAATGCTATGCTTTGTGTGATTTTGGTGCTAGTGTTTGCACGATTCCAAAAACTTTGTGTGATTTGCTAGGATTCCGTGAATTTGATGATTGTTCTTTAAACTTGCACCTTGCGGATTCCACTATTAAAAAACCTATTGGAAGAATTAATGATGTTCTTATTGTTGCAAGTAGGAACTATGTGCCCGTAGATTTCATTGTTCTTGACATAGATTGCAATCCTTCATGTCCTATTATTCTTGGTAGACCTTTCCTTAGAACGATTGGTGCAATTATTGATATGAAGGAAGGGAATATTAGATTCCAATTTCCATTAAGGAAAGGCATGGAACACTTTCCTAGAAAGAAAATAAAATTACCTTATGAATCTATTATGAGAGCCACTTATGGATTGCTCACCAAAGATGGCAATACTTAGATCTATCCTTGTTTTTATGCCTAGCTAGGGGTGTTAAACGATAACGCTTGTTGGGAGGCAACCCAATTTTATTTTAGTTTTTTGCTTTTTGCTTCTGTTTAGGAATAAATATTTGATCTAACCTCTGGTTAGATTTGTTTTTATGTTTTAATTAGTGTTTGTGCCAAGTTAAGCCTATAGGATCTTCTTGGATGATAGTTATTTGATCTTGCTGAAAATTCCAGAAACTTTCTGTTCACGAAAACAATTGTTAAAAATGACAGAACGTGATAAAATACTGATTCCAATTGCAGTAGATCAATAAACAAATTGTATAGGTCTTCCTATTTTGGTAGATTTTTCTGAGTTCCAGAAGTTTGCGTTAGTTACAGATTACTACAGACTGTTCTGTTTTTGACAGATTCTGTTTTTCGTGTGTTGTTTGCTTATTTTGATGAATCTATGGCTAGTAAAATAGTTTATAAACCATAGAGAAGTTGTAATACAGTAGGTTTAACACCAATATAAATAAAAAATGAGTTCAATACAGTACCTTGAAGTGGTGTTTTGTTTTCTTTCGCTAACAGAGCTCACGAGATTTTCTGTTGAGTTTTGTGTTGTGAAGTTTTCAAGTTTTGGGTAAAGATTTGATTGATTATGGAACGAGGAGTGGCAAGAGCCTAAGCTTGGGGATGCCCATGGCACCCCAAGATAATCTAAGGACACCAAAAAGCCAAAGCTTGGGGATGCCCCGGAAGGCATCCCCTCTTTCGTCTTCGTCCATCGGTAACTTTACTTGGAGCTATATTTTTATTCACCACATGATATGTGTTTTGCTTGGAGCGTCTTGTATGATTTGAGTCTTTGTTTTTTTATTTTACTACAATCATCCTTTCTGGACACACCTTTTGAGAGAGACACATGATTTGGAATTTATTAGAATACTCTATGTGCTTCACTTATATCGTTTGAGCTATATAGTTTTTGCTCTAGTGCTTCACTTATATATTTTAGAGCACGGTGGTGGATTTGTTTTATAGAAACTATTGTTCTCTCATGCTTCACTTATATTATTTTGGGATTCCTACAAAACAGCATGGTAATTTGCTTTAATTGTGAAATTAGTCCTAATATGCTAGGTATTCAAGATTAGTAAAAACTTTCTTATGAGTGTATTGAATACTAAGAGAAGTTTGATGCTTGATAATTGTTTTGAGATATGGAGGTAGTGATATTAAAGTTGTGCTAGTTGAGTAGTTGTGAATTTGAGAAATACTTTTGTTGAAGTTTGCAAATCCAGTAGCATGCACGTATGGTAAACGTTATGTAACAAATTTGAAACATGAGGTGTTCTTTGATTGTCCTCCTTATGAGTGGCGGTCGGGGACGAGCGATGGTCTTTTCCTACCAATCTATCCCCCTAGGAGCATGCGCGTAGTGCTTGGTCTTTGATGACTTGTAGATTTTTGCAATAAGTATGTGAGTTCTTTATGACTAATGTTGAGTCCATGGATTATACGCACTCTCAACCTTCCACCATTGCTAGCCTCTTCGGTACCATGCATTGCCTTTCTCACCTTGAGAGTTGGCCCAAACTTCGCCGGTGCATCCAAACCCCGTGATACGATAGCTCTATCACACATAAACCTCCTTATATCTTCCTCAAAACAGCCACCATACCTACCTATTATGGCATTTCCATAGCCATTCCGAGATATATTGCCATGCAACTTTCCACCGTTTCGTTTATCATGACACGTTCATCATTGTCATATTGCCTTGCATGATCATGTAGTTGACATCGTATTTGTGGCAAAGCCACCATGCATATTATTTCATACATGTCACTCTTGATTCATTGCCCATCCCGGTACACCGCCGGAGGCATTCATATAGAGTCATACTTTGTTCTAGTATCGAGTTGTGATCATTGAGTTGTAAATAAATAGAAGTGTGATGATCATCATTCATAGAGCATTGTCCCAAAAAAGGGGGCAATGCTACTATCTTTTTCCATACTTGTGCTTCAAAGTAGCACCATGATCTTTATGATAGATAGTCTCTTGTTTTGTCACTTTCATATACTAGTGGGAATTTTTCGTTATAGAACTTGGCTTGTATATTCCAACAATGGGCTTCCTCAAATGCCCCAGGTCTTCGTGAGCAAGCAAGTTGGATGCACACCCACTTAGTTTCTTTTGTTGAGCTTTCATACATTTATAGCTCTAGTGCATCCGTTGCATGGCAATCCCTACTCCTCACATTAACTCCAATTGATGGGCATCTCCATAGCCCATTGATTAGCCGCGTTGATGTGAGACTTTCTACTTTTTGTCTTCTCCACATAACCCCCATAATTATATTCTATTCCACCCATAGTGCTATATCCATGGCTCACGCTCATTTATTGCGTGAAAGTTGAAAAAGTTTGAGATTACTAAAGTATGAAACGATTGCTTGGCTTGTCATCGGGGTTGTGGATGATGAGAGCATTCTTGTGTGACGAAAATGGAGCATGACCAAACTATATGATTTTTAGGGATGAACTTTCTTTGGCCATGTTATTTTGAGAAGACATAATTGCTTAGTTAGTATGCTTGAAGTATTATTATTTTTATGTCAATATTAAACTTTTATCTTGAATCTTACGGATCTGAGTATTCATACCACAATTAAGAGGGTTACATTGAAAATTATTCCAAGTAGCCTTTCGCATCAAAAATTCTGTTTTTATCATTTACCTACTCGAGGACGAGCATGAATTAAGCTTGGAGATGCTTGATATGTCTCCAACGTATCTATACATTTTTATTGTTCCATGCTATATTATATTCTTTTTTAGATGTTTATTGGGCTTTATTATACACTTTTATATTATTTTTGGGACTAACCTATTAACCGGAGGCCCAGCCCAAATTGCTATTTTTTTGCCTTTTTCAGTGGTTCGAAGGAAAAGGATATCAAACGGAGTCCAAACGGAATGAAACCTTCGGGAACGTGATTTTCGGAACAAACATGATCCAGAGGACTTGGAGTCTACGTAAAGTAATCAACGAGGAAGGCACGAGGCAGGGGGGCGCGCCTACCCCGCAGGCGCGCCCTCCACCCTCGTGGGCCCCTCGTTGCTCCACCGACGTACTTCTTCCTCCTATATATACCCATGCACCCTGGAAACATCATATACGGAGCAAAAACCCTATTTCCACCGCCGCAACCTTCTGTACCCGTGAGATCTCATCTTGGGGCCTTTTCTGGTGCTCCGCCGGAGGGGGCATTGATCACGGAGGGCTTCTACATCAACACCATAGCCTCTCCGATGATGTGTGAGTAGTTTACCTCAGACCTTCGGGTCCATAGTTATTAGCTAGATGGCTTCTTCTCTCTCTTTGGATCTCAATACAAAGTTCTCCTCGATCTTCTTGGAGATCTATTCGATGTAATCTTCTTTTGCGGTGGTTTGTCGAGATCCGATGAATTGTGGGTTTATGATCAAGTTTATCTATGAACAATATTTGAATCTCCTCTGAATTCTTTTATGTATGACTGGTTACCTTTGCAAGTCTCTGCGAATTATCAGTTTGGTTTGGCCTACTAGATTGATCTTTCTTGCAATGGGAGAAGTGCTTAGCTTTGGGTTCAATCTTGCGGTGCTCGATCCCAGTGACAGTAGGGGAAATGACACGTATTGTATTGTTGCCATCGAGGATAAAAAGATGGGGTTTATATCATATTGCATGAGTTTATCCCTCTACATCATGTCATCTTACTTAAAGGATTACTCTGTTCTTATGAACTTAATACTCTAGATGCATGCTGGATAGCGGTCGATGTGCGGAGTAATAGTAGTAGATGCAGAATCGTTTCAGTCTACTTGTCTCGGACGTGATGCCTATATACATGATCATACCTAGATATTCTCATAACTATGCTCAATTCTATCAATTGCTCGACAGTAATTCGTTTACCCACCGTAATACTTATGCTCTTGAGAGAAGCCACTAGTGAAACCTATGGCCCCCGGGTCTATCTTCCATCATATTAATCTTCCAACACTTAGTTATTTCTGGCACCGTTTATTTTTGCAATCTTTACTTTTACTCTTTATCATAAAAATACCAAAAATATTATCTTATTGAAAGCACAAGTGCTCCCTGGGTGATTTTGGTAATTAATGTCAACATATCTCTTGCTGGACTAATACTTCTACCTAGTATGTTTCAGATAAGTTCAAAAATGGAGTGGCATGGACTAGAGGATGTGGAACCCCTTCAAGATGCTGAGGACAAAGGATTGGCTCAAGCTCAAAGCACATGACTCTACATTTTCTATTTTAGTGGTCCAAGATCACATTGAGTCCATAGGAAAGCCAATACTATTAAGAGGGGATGAGGTGTTGCTTAATGGCTTGCTTGCTCAAAGTGCTTAGTGATATGCTCCAAATCCCTCAACCACTTTCTCACATCCACATATGTCCCAAACCAAAAGTCAAACTCGGACCCACCGAATCTTTCTATCCGGCGCCACCGAGTTCCCTTGACATAGGCACTGCCAGAAACCCTAATCAATTCGGTCTCACCGATGGGATCTCGGTCTCACCGAGATGGGCTTGCAAACTTTCTATATCCTATTGCAATAATTTCGGTCCCACCGAGATATGCAATCGGCCCCACCGAGTTTGCTTGGCCAACTCTCTGTTTTGCTTATTACCCAAATTGGTCCCATCGAGTTTGAGTAATCGGTCAAACCAAGATGAGGATTTACCCTAACCCTAGCACATCGGTCCCACCGAGTTGATCCATTCGGTCCCACCGAGAATCCTAACGTTCACATTTTGAACTAAATCGGTCCGACCGAGTTTCATGATTCGGTCCCACCGAGTTTGGTGATTTGCGTGTAACGGTTAGATTTTGCGTGGAGGCTATAAATACCCCTCCACCCACTCTTCATTCGTGGAGAGAGCCATCAGAACATGCCTACACTTCCAACACATATTTTCTGAGAGAGAACCACCTACACTTGTGTTGAGGTCAAGATATCCCATTCCAACCACATAAATCTTGATCTCTAGCCTTCCCCAAGTTGCTTTCCACTCAAATCATCTTTCCACCAAATCCAAATCCTGTGAGAGAGAGTTGAGTGTTGGGGAGACTATCATTTGAAGCACACGAGCAAGGAGTTCATCATCAACACACCAGTTGTTACTTCTTGGAGAGTGGTGTCTCCTAGATTGGCTAGGTGTCACTTGGGAGCCTCCGTCAAGATTGTCGAGTTGAACCAAGGAGTTTGTAAGGGCAAGGAGATCGCCTACTTCGTGAAGATCTACCCTAGTGAGGCAAGTCCTTTGTGGGCGACGACCATGGTGGGATAGACAAGGTTGCTTCTTCGTGGACCCTTCGTGGGTGGAGCCCTCCGTGGACTCGCGCAACCGTTACCCTTCATGGGTTGAAGTCTCCATCAACGTGGATGTACGATAGCACCACCTATCGGAACCACGGATAAAAAATCTCCGTGTCTCCAAATTGTGTTTGCACACTCCAATCCCTGCCCTTTACATTCTTGCAACTGGCATGCTTTACTTTCCGCTGCTCATATACTCTTGTCATGCTTGCTTGATATGTAAAGCGAATGTTAAACTTGAGCCAAAACTCCACTTCAACTTAAGGAAACTAAAAACTGCAACTTTTCTTCATTAGAGTCTATTCAACCCCCTCTAGACACCTCTTCTCAATCCTTTCAATTGGTATCAGAGCTTTGGTCTCCATTTGTAATGCCCACGATGCGGCTATATCTCCCACGTGTCGAGGCACGACTTAGAGGCATAACCGCATAGTGGTTTTGTCGCAAGAAGGGTCATCTTCACACAATCCCATGTAATGAACAAGAATGGGATAAAGAGTTGGCTTACAATCGCCACTTCCACAATACATAAATATAATTCATACATCATCCAGAATACAAACATATAGACCGACTACGGTCAAGATCCAAATGAAAATAAGACAACCCCAAATGCTAGATCCCCGATCGTCCCACGTTCCTCGTCGAACTCCCACTTGAGATCGACCCCATCATCTGCACTGGCATCGTCGGCACCTGCAACTGTTTTGGTAGAATCTGTGAGTCACGGGGACTCAGCAACCTCACACCCGCGAGATCAAGACTATTTAAGCTTATAGGAAAGGATGGTGTAATGAGGTGGAGCTGCAGCGGCAATAAGCATATATGGTGGCTAACTTACGCAAATGAGAGCGAGAAGAGAAGCAACGGAACGGTCGTCATCTAGCAATGACCAAGAAGTGATCCTGAACTCCTACTTACGTCATACATAACACAGACCGTGTTCACTTCCCGGACTCCGCCGAGAAGAGACCATCACGGCTACACACGCAGTTGATGTATTTTAATTGGGTCAAGTGACAAGTTCTCTACAACCGGACATTAACAAATTCCCATCTGCCTCATAACCGCGGGCACGGCTTTCGAAAGATAATACCCTGCAGGGGTGTCCCAACTTAGCCCATCATAAGCTCTCACGGTCAACGAAGGATAAACCTTCTCCCAGAAAGACCCGATCAGTCTCGGAATCCCGGTTTACAAGACATTTCGACAATGGTAAAACAAGACTAGCAAAGCCACCCGAATGTGCCGACAAATCCCGATACGAGCTGCACATATCTCGTTCTCAGGGCACAACGGATGAGCCAGATGTCGGGTTGGCATAGACCCTGGTTGCCCAGGGGGCGCTGGACATCGCTCGGTTTGGGCCAGCACTCGAAGGAGCACTGGTCCGGGGGTTAAAATAAAGATGACCCTCGGGCTCGCGAAAACCCGGGGGAAAAGGCTTAGGTGGCAAATGGTAAAACCAAGGTTGGGCCTGCTGGAGGAGTTTTATTCAAGGCGAACTGTCAAGGGGTCCCCAAAAATCACCCGACCGTGTAAGGAACGCAAACTCAAGGAACATAATACCGGTATAACAGAAACTAGGGCGGCAAGAGTGGAACAAAACACCAGGCATAAGGCTGAGCCTTCCACCCTTTACCAAGTATATATAGATGCATTAATTAAATAAGAGATATTGTGATATCCCAACATGTCCATGTTCCGACATGGAACAAACTTCAACTTCACCTGCAACTAGCAACGCTATAAGAGGGGCTGAGGAAAAACGGTAACTTAGCCAAACAACGGTTTGCTAGGAAAGGATGGTTAGAGGCTGGCATGGCAAAATGGGAGGCATGATATAGCAAGTGATAGGTAGCGCAGCATGGCAATAGAGCGAACAACTAGCAAGCAAAGATAGAAGTAATTTCGAGGGGTGGTCATCTTGCCTGCAAGGTTCTCAGAGTTGTCGAAAGCTTGATCCTCGTAAGCGTACTCAACAGGTTCCTCCTCACGAACTCGTCTCCTGGCTCTACCCAAGACAAGAACACAAGCAACAGAACCACAATCAACCACGAGAAAAGCACAAGCAATATGATGCAAAACATGTATGATATGCAAGATATGATATGCGATGCATATGCGTGCTCCGGAAGGAAAATGATGAACAAGGCAGTAACTTGGTGAACCAAGTACGCCACTGGAAAGATGAGATGATTTCGGTTGAAATCGATATAAAGATCACCGGAAACGGATGCACGGTTTGCAAATGGCAAGCAAAACAAGAATGACACGAATCTGCGATTAACAGCATGATAGCACTTAAAATGCAACAAGTAACAATGCTACAACACTCCAACATAGCAACAAAGCATATGACAGTAATCTACAGGCGATGCTTGACAAAAGATGAACACTGAGCTACGGCTAGTTCACAACATATCAAGCTCAAACAAGCATGGCAAAAGTGGAAAAGATAACAGGATCACAGACTTAGTGAAAAACTGGACAAGGCAGAAAACAGCATTAGGTAGCAATGTTCAGAGCACGAAATCAACATGCTACAGGAAATTAACTTAGCAAAACAAGGCATGGAAGTGTTCTACTAAATGCATATGACAAAAGTCCCTTACTGACCATAAGCCAAAAAGGACCAGAAGATATGATGGCAAGCATGTAAACATAGCAAGTTTCGTCATCAGGTTTCAGACTTAGCAGAAAACAGAGCATGGCAGAAACGATAATATGTAGGCATGTTGGTGAGCATGATGCACTCACTACAGGGCAATGCATGACAAAAAAAGCATACCTACAGCAAGATGGCATGTTTATGAAGATATCCATGGCAAGAAAAAAAAGCATAGCATGAATGGATCAACTACAATAAGCTTGGCAAAATTGAACAAAAATACATGGCATAAACCCTTGGAAAGATGACATGGCATACAACAAAACACATGTAGAGCTCATGCCCATAAGATGCACAGATTAAATGATACAAAAAAGACAAATCTCCATGTTCTGATAAGAACCAGCAGATAACAGCAACTAGCCCTCTTGCAACAGAGATTTGGGCATCAAGATGACCTCTAATGAACATGGTGCAATTGAACAAAATGTAGAGCATCACGAGACGAACAATTTGACATATTACACGCGCGAATCGGAGCTACATGCAAGGAGTTGTGC
>NC_057814.1:252519610-252522732 GCF_018294505.1 Triticum aestivum | reverse complement strand
GGACGGCGGCGGTACGGGCCGGGCGGGCCCATTCTGCGCCCGGCGGGCCGGCGGCGCGAGGAGGAGAGAGAGGGACAGGTGGCGGCGCGCGATTCGCTGGACGCGGTGGCGAAGATGTCCGGCGGACGCCGGACACGTCCTGTGGCGGCGGCGGAAGCGGGTTAGGGTTTGCCAGCGTTTCGTTTTCTGGAGGGGATGCTCTTTTATAGCTAGAGGGAGCTAGGAGGCTCCAAATGAGGTGCGGTTTCGCCCACACGATCGTGATCGAACGACCTAGAGCATGGAAGAGAGTTTGGTGGGTTTTGGGCTGGTTTTTAGGGGGTTTTTGCTGCACACTCAAATGGACTTTGCGGATGCCCGGTTAACCGTTGGAGTACCAAACGACCTCCAAATGGAACGTAACTTGACCGGTGGTCTCCGGGTGGTATAATAAGGCCACTTGACAAGCCTCGGTCCATTCCGAGAAAGTTTGACACCCGCTCACGAAAGAAAACAAGAGGGGTGCACCGGAGGAGATAGGAGCGCCGGATTGCAAAACGGACAACGGGAAAAATGCTCGGATGCATGAGACGAACGCGTATGCAAATGCAATGCACATGATGACATGATATGAAAAAGCATGACATGACAAAATGCAAAACGAAAGACAAAACCCGACCACGGAGGAAATATCATAACGCATGGCCGAAAATGGCAAGAGTCGGAGTTACAAATGTGGAAAGTTACATGCGGGGTGTTACAACACTCCACCACTACGAGAGGATCTCGTCCCAAAATCTAGGACTGAAAGAACTCCGGATATTCGGAACGGAGATGATCCTCGCGTTCCCAGGTGGCTTCCCGGTCGGAATGGTGCGACCACTTCACTTTCAGGAATTTGATGGACTTGTTGCGAGTCTTGCGCTCAGTTTCTTCAAGAATAGCAACGGGGTGCTCACGATAAGACAAATATTCTTGGAGGTCAATCTCTTCGAAGTTGATAGTGCGCTCAGGCGTCTTGAAGCACTTGCGGAGCTGTGACACGTGGAACACATCGTGCACGTTCGCGAAGTTGGAAGGAAGCTCAAGTTGATAGGCGAGGTCGCCTCTTTTGCCAATGATCTTGAAAGGACCCACGTATCTAGGGGCAAGCTTCCCTTTGATACCGAAGCGACGAGTGCCTTTCATTGGAGAGACGCGGAGGTAGACATGGTCTCCGATCTCGAAAGCCAAATCACGATGCTTACTATCATAGTAACTCTTCTGGCGCGATTGCGCGGCTTTGAGATTATCACGGATGACTTTACACATTTCTTCAGCTTCAGTGATTAAGTCGTTGCCAAGAAGTTGGCGTTCACCAGTCTTTGACCAATTAAGAGGAGTACGGCACTTTCTGCCATAGAGAATTTCGAATGGGGCCTTGCCCGAACTTGCTTGGAAACTGTTGTTGTAGGAGAATTCAGCATATGGAAGACAATCTTCCCATTTCATGCCAAAGGAAATGACACAAGCCCTGAGAATATCTTCAAGAATTTGATTGACTCGCTCGACTTGGCCACTAGTTTGAGGATGGAAAGCTGTGCTGAAGCGAATGTTAGTGCCCATGGCCTTCTGGAAGGAGTCCCAGAACTTAGAGGTGAAGATGCTTCCACGATCTGAAGAAATCAATTGTGGAATGCCGTGCAAGGAGACAATTCTGGAGGTGTATAACTCTGCCAGCTGAGCTGCTGTGATGGATTCTTTTATTGGAAGGAAATGAGCCACTTTAGAGAGCTTGTCGATGACAACGAAGATAGCATCATTTCCGCGCTTGGACTTGGGAAATCCAGTTACGAAGTCCATTTCGATATGATCAAACTTCCATTCTGGGATAGCAAGAGGTTGGAGGAAACCAGCTGGTCGTTGGTGTTCTGCTTTCACCCTTCGACAGACATCACATTCATTCACTAACTGAGCAATTTCTCGCTTCATTCGAGTCCACCAATACGACTGCTTGAGGTCATGATACATCTTCGTACTTCCGGGATGAATGGAAAGGAGAGAATTGTGCGCCTTGTTCATTATGACTTTCCTTAGATCACCTTTAGGAACCACAATCCGGTCCTCGAAAAATAAAGTGTCTCTGTCATCAATGCGATAGCACTTGTATTTGGAAACACCCTTGTCGATACCACGTTTCACCTTCTTCACGATGTGTAACGCCTATGATGCGGCTATATCTCCCACGTGTCGAGGCACGACTTAGAGGCATAACCGCATAGTGGTTTTGTCACAAGAAAGGTCATCTTCACACAATCCCATGTAATGAACAAGAATGGGATAAAGAGTTGGCTTACAATCGCCACTTCACACAATACATAAATATCATTCATACATCATCCAAAATACAATCATATAGACCGACTACGGTCAAAATCCAGATGTAAATAAGACAACCCCAAATGCTAGATCCCCGATCGTCCCAACTGGGCTCCACTACTGATCATCAGGAAAAGACACATAGTAACGACCACGTTCCTCGTCGAACTCCCACTTGAGATCGACGCCATCATCTGCACTGGCATCGTCGGCACCTGCAACTGGTGTTGGAAGTATCTGTGAGTCACGGGGACTCAGCAATCTCACACCCGCGAGATCAAGACTATTTAAGCTTATAGGACAAGAGGTGCAACGAGGTGGAGCTGCAGTGGCAAAGCATATATGGTGGCTACATTGCGCAAATGAGAGCGAGAAGAGAAGAAATGGAACGGACGTCATCTAGCAATGACCAAGAAGAGGTCCTGAACACCTACTTACGTCAAACATAACACAGACCGTGTTCACTTCCCGGACTCCGCCGAGAAGAGACCATCACGGTTACACACGCACTTGGTGTATTTTAATAGGGTCAAGTGACAAGTTATCTACAACCGGACATTAACAAATTCCCATCTGCCTCATAACCGCGGGCACGGCTTTCGAAAGATAATACCCTGCAGGGGTGTCCCAACTTAGCCCATCATAAGCTCTCACGGTCAACGAAGGATAAACCTTCTCCCGGAAAGGCCCGATCAGTCTCGGAATCCCGGTTTACAAGACATCTCGACAATGGTAAAACAAGACCAGCAAAGCCGCCCGAATGTGCCGACAAATCCCGATAGGAG
>NC_057814.1:252517005-252519600 GCF_018294505.1 Triticum aestivum | reverse complement strand
CCAACTTAGCCCATCATAAGCTCTCACGGTCAACGAAGGATAAACCTTCTCCCGGAAAGACCCGATCAGTCTCGGAATCCCGGTTTACAAGACATCTCGACAATGGTAAAACAAGACCAGCAAAGCCGCCCGAATGTGCCGACAAATCCCGATAGGAGCTGCACATATCTCGTTCTCAGGGCACACCGGATAAGTCAAGCTACGAGTAAAACCAGACCTCGAGTTTCCCCGAGGTGGCCCCGCAGGCTGCTCGGTTCGGACCAACACTCGAAGGAGCACTGGCCCCGGGGGGGGGGGGGTTAAAATAAGATGACCCTCGGGCTCGCGAAAACCCGGGGGATAAGGCTTAGGCGGCAAATAGTAAAACCAAAGTTGGGCCTTGCTGGAGGAGATTTATTCAAGGCGAACTGTCAAGGGGGTCCCATAAATCACCCGACCGCGTAAGGAACGCAAACTCAAGGAACATAATCCCGGTATAACAGTAACTAGGGCGGCAAAAGTGGAACAAATCACCAGGCATAAGGCCGAGCCTTCCACCCTTTACCAAAATATATATAGATGCATTAATTAAATAAGAGATATTGTGCTATCCCAACATGTCCATGTTCCGACATGGAACAAGCTTCAACTTCACCTACAACTAGCAACGCTATAAGAGGGGCTGAGCAAAAGAAGTAACATAGCCAAACAATGGTCTGCTAGGAAAGGATGGTTAGGGCTGACATGGCTGAAAATAGGAGACATGATATAGCAAGTGATAGGTAGCGAGCATGGCAATAGAGCGAACAACTAGCATAGCGAAGATAGAAGTGATTTCGAGGGGTGGTCATCTTGCCTGCAAGATTCTCAGAGTTGTCGAAAGCTTGATCCTCGTAAGCGTACTCGACAGGTTCCTCGTTCACGAACTCATCTCCCGGCTCTACCCAAGACAAGAACACAACAAACGGAACCACAATCAACAACGAGAAATGCACAAGCAACATGATGCAAGACATGTATGATATGCAAGATATGATATGCGCTGCATATGCGTGCTTCGGAAGGAAAAGGATGAACATGGCAGTAACTTGGCAAACCAAGCATGCCACTGGAAAGATGAGATGATTTCGGTCGAAATCGATATAAAGATCACCGGAATCGGATGCACGGTTTGCAAATGGCAAGCAAAACAAGAATGACACTAATCTGCGATAAACAGCAAGTTAGCACTTAAAATGCAACAAGTAACAATGCTGCAGCACCCCAACATAGCAGCAAAGCACATGGAAGTAATCTACAGGAGAAGCTTGACAAAAGATGAACACTGAGCTACGGCTAGTTCACAACATATCAAGCTCAAACAAGCATGGCAAAATGCAAAGGATTACAGGTTCACAGACTTGGTGAAAAACTGGACATGGCAGAAATCATCATCAGGTAGCAATGTTCAGAGCACGAAATCAACATGCTACAGGAACTTAAGATAGCAAAACAAGGCATGGTAGTGTTATACTAAAAGCACATGACAAAAGTCCCTTACTGACCATAAGCCAAAAAGGACAAGAAGATATGATAGCAAGCATGTAAACATAGCAAGTTTCGTTATCAGATTTCAGACTTAGCAGAAAACAGAGCATGGCAGAAATATTAATATGTAGGCCTCTTTGTGAGCTTGATTCACTCACTACAGAGCAATGCATGACAAACCAAGCATACCTACAGCAAGAAGGCATGATTATGAAGTTAACTATGGCAAGAACAATTACATATCGTGTATGGATCAACTACAATAACCTTGGAAACAATGCATGTCATGTTAAGAATCTGCTAGAAATATTTTATAGCAAAAGTAGAGCAAGATTGAGTCATGCTATGGTACTCTGAAATTGCAAACAATTGCAGGAATGGATCAACTACAACTATAGCTACAAAACATCGTTACTGAACATCTCCAAAATATGCATGGATCTCTCTGTAGCATCAAGTTGACATGGCAACAAAATTACAGTGGACGAGGACTTAGAGAAATCACCAAGTCCCTGGAATCAGAAATATTACGGGGCCTACTTTGCATGCTTGTGCTAGTCACCACAAAGATCAGAAAAATACATGGACTATACCACTTGAAAGATGGCATGGCATACTTCAAAACACATGTAGAGCTCATGCTCAAAAGATGCACAGAATAAACGATACAAAAATGACAAATCTCCAAGTTCTGATAAGAACCAGGGATTAACAGCAACTAGCCCTCTTCCAACGAAGATTTGGGCATCAAGATGACCTCTAATGAAAACGGTGCAATTGAACAAAATGAATAGCATCACGAGGCGAACAATTTGACATATTATACGCGCGAATCGGAGCTACATGCACAAAGCTATCGCATCGGGAACAGGAGCACTTGCGGATAGAATTCTCAGACTTAGGAAAAAAACGGAGCGAGAAAGTCAACGGGGGAGTTACTGTACCGATCGGATCTGGCTGCCGAGCTCGAGCTCGCTCGGGCGCTCGCCGGCCGGAGAGGGAGGGGCAGCGCCGGCGCGGGGGAAGGAGAGGAGGAGGCGCGGCGGGGGAGGCGCCGGCCGGAGGCGGCGGTCGCCGGCGGGGGCACCG
>NC_057814.1:252509384-252516582 GCF_018294505.1 Triticum aestivum | reverse complement strand
GGCGGGGCGGTTGGACGTCGTCCGGCGCGGACGGACGCGTCCGGCGGCGCGGTGGGAAACACGCTAGGGTTCGTGTGCGAATCCGTTTTTGGGATGCCCACTTATAAATAGGTAGAGGGAGCTAGGAGACTCCAAATGAGGTGCGGTTTTCGCCCACACGATCGTGATCGAACGACCTAGAGCATGGAAGAGAGTTTGGTGGGCTTTGGGCTGGTTTTGGAGGGGGTTTTTGCTGGACACTCAAATGGACATTGCGGAGGCCCGGTTAACCGTTGGAGTACCAAACGACCTCCGAATGGAACGAAACTTGACCGGTAGTCTCCGGGTGGTATATTAAGACCACTTGACAAGCCTCGGTCCATTCCGAGAAAGTTGGACACACGCACACGAAAGAAAACTAGAGGGGTGCACCGGAGGAGATAGGAGCGCCGGATTGGAAAACGGACAACGGGGAAAATGCTCGGATGCATG
Source organism: Triticum aestivum (assembly GCF_018294505.1). NCBI lineage: Eukaryota > Viridiplantae > Streptophyta > Magnoliopsida > Poales > Poaceae > Triticum > Triticum aestivum. The sequence continues at coordinate 252,516,111 of NC_057814.1, read as the reverse complement.
AGACGAACACGTATGCGAATGCAATGCACATGATGACATGATATGAAAAAGAAAGACATGACAAAATACAAAACGAAAGACAAAACCCGACAACGGAGGGAAAAACATATCACATAGCCGGAAATGGCAAGAGTCGGAGTTACAAATATGGCAAGTTACATGCGGGGTGTTACAACACTCCACCACTACGAGAGGATCTCGTCCCGAGATCTAGGACTGAAAGAACTCCGGATATTCGGAACGAAGATGGTCCTCGCGTTCCCAGGTGGCTTCCCGGTCGGAATGGTGCGACCACTTCACTTTCAGGAATTTGATAGACTTGTTGCGAGTCTTGCGCTCAGTTTCTTCAAGAATAGCGACTGGGTGCTCATGATAAGACAAATCTTCTTGGAGGTCAATCTCTTCGAAGTCGATAGTGCGCTCAGGCGTCTTGAAGCACCTGCGGAGCTGTGACACGTGGAACACATCGTGCACGTTCGCGAAGTTGGAAGGAAGCTCAAGTTGATAGGCGAGGTCGCCTCTTTTGCCAATGATCTTGAAAGGACCCACGTATCTAGGGGCAAGCTTCCCTTTGATACCGAAGCGACGAGCGCCTTTCATTGGAGAGACGCGGAGGTAGACATGGTCTCCGATCTCGAAAGCCAAATCACGATGCTTACTATCATAGTAACTCTTCTGGCGCGATTGCGCGGCTTTGAGATTATCACGGATGACTTTACACATATCTTCAGCTTCAGTGATTAAGTCATTGCCAAGAAGTTGGCGTTCACCAGTCTCTGACCAATTGAGAGGAGTACGACACTTTCTGCCATAGAGAATCTCGAACGGGGCCTTGCCCGAACTCGCTTGGAAGCTGTTGTTGTAGGAGAATTCAGCATAAGGAAGACAATCTTCCCATTTCATGCCAAAGGAAATGACACAAGCCCTGAGCATATCTTCAAGAATTTGATTGACTCGCTCGACTTGGCCACTAGTTTGAGGATGGAAAGCTGTGCTGAAGCGAATGTTTGTGCCCATGGCCTTCTGGAAGGAATCCCAGAACTTAGAGGTGAAGATGCTTCCACGATCAGAAGAAATCAATTGTGGAATGCCGTGCAAAGAGATAATTCTGGAGGTGTAGAGCTCTGCCAGCTGAGCTGCTGTGATGGATTCTTTGATAGGAAGGAAATGAGCCACTTTAAAGAGCTTGTCAATGACAACGAATATAGCATCATTTCCGCGCTTGGACTTTGGAAAACCAGTTACGAAGTCCATTTCGATGTGATCAAACTTCCATTCCGGAATAGCAAGAGGTTGGAGGAGACCAGCTGGTTGTTGGTGTTCTGCTTTCACTCTTCGGCAGACATCACATTCATTCACGAATTGAGCAATTTCCCGCTTCATTCGAGTCCACCAATACGACTGCTTGAGGTCATGATACATCTTCGTACTTCCAGGATGAATGGAAAGGAGAGAATTGTGCGCTTCGTTCATTATGACTTTCCTTAGATCACCTTTCGAAACCACAATCCGGTCCTCGAAGACCAAAGTGTCTCTGTCATCAATGCGATAGCACTTGTATTTGGAAAGACCCTTGTCGATACCACGTTTCACCTTCTTCACCATGGCATCAAGGAGTTGTGCCTCACGAATTTGATCTTCCAAAGTAGGAGATACAATGAGGTTGGCAAGAACGCCTTGAGGAACAACTTGGAGATTCAGCTTGCGGAAAGCTTCACAAAGATCCGGTTGGAAAGGCTTGAGAATTAAGCTGTTGCAATAAGCTTTCCTGCTTAAAGCATCTGCAATGACATTAGCCTTGCCTGGAGTATATTCGATACTCGGATTGTACTCTTGAATCATTTCGACCCATCGAGTCTGCCTGAGGTTGAGGTTGGACTGAGTGAAGATATACTTGAGACTCTTGTGATCAGTGAAAATGTCCACTTGTCTTCCCAACAAGAGATGTCTCCACGTAACCAAAGCATGGACAACTGCCGCCAACTCAAGATCGTGAGTGGGGTAGTTCTTCTCGTTGGGCTTCAACTGTCGAGAGGTATAAGCCACAACTTTCTTCTCTTGCATTAACACAGCACCGAGACCTTGGAGAGAAGCATCACAGAAAACTTCATACGGCTTGGATTCATCAGGAGGAGTCAAGACAGGAGCTGTGACTAGTTTCTGTTTGAGAGTGTTGAAAGCAATGTCACACTCAGGAGACTAGACATACTTCACATGCTTCTGTAGGAGGTTGGAAAGAGGCTTTGCAATTTTGGAGAAATTCTCAACGAATCTTCGGCAATAGCTTGCAAGACCCAGAAAACTGCGGAGTTGCTTGACATTTTGAGGAGGTTCCCAATCCAGAACTGCGGACACCTTCTCGGGGTTAACAGCGATGCCTTTGGCGGAGATGATGTGACCAAGGAAAAGAACTTCATCGAACCAAAACTCACATTTGGAGAACTTCGCATAGAATTGATACCCTCTGAGCTTGTCGAGCACCAATCGCAAATGTTTGGCATGATCCTGCTTATTTTTGGAGAAGACCAAGATATCATCGAGATACACCAGAACGAATTCATTGGTAGTTGAAGATGAAATTCATCATCCGAGAGAACACCGGAGGAGCATTGACAAGGCCGAAAGACACGACAGTATATTCATAAGAACCAAAGCTTGTTCTGAATGCTGTCTTGGGAATATCTTCTTCACGAATGCGAATCTGATGATAACCCATACGAAGGTCAAGCTTCGAGAATACTTTAGCCCCTTTGAGTTGCTCAAATAGCTTATTCATGTTGGGAAGTGGATACTTGTTCTTGATTGTCTTCTTGTTCAATGGACGGTAGTCGACACAAAGTCGGTCCGTGCCATCCTTCTTCTTGACAAAAAGAACACCACAACCCCATGGAGAAGAACTCGGTCTGATCAAACCCAGACGTTCTTGTTCATCGAGCTGCTTCTTCAATTCCTTCAGCTCGTTAGGTCCAAGCTTGTATGGACGCTTGCAAACGGGTACAGTACCAGGCTCTAGTTCGATAACGAACTCAACTGGCCGGTGCGGAGGCATACCCGGAAGCTCTTCTGGAAAGACATCTTGATACTCGCAAACGACTGGAATTTGAGAGATGGCATCCAATTCGCCCTTCTCATTGAGAGAGAAAAACCGAATGGTTTCATCACGAGCGGCAAAAATAATCACATCCTCAGACGAGTGTGTCAATTGAATTTCTCTGGCAGCACAATCAAGTTGAGCCTTGTGCTTAGAAAGCCAGTCCATCCCGAGAATAAGATCAATATCCGAGTCACCAAGAACAATTGGAGAAGACTGAAATTTATAGTCACCCATCTTGATGGAAACATCCGGAACCATCATACTAGAACTCAAACGTTTACCCGGAGAAACGACATCCATGGGTTTACTCAGATGAGAACAAGTGAATTCATGCTTGGCAAAAAACGGTCTTGACATGAAACAAAGCGATGCACCAGAATCAAAAAGAACTTTTGCAGGAATATCATTAACTGAGAGATTACCCATTATCACATCAGTAGATTCCTCCGCTTGAGCTGCATTCATCATGTTCACCTTTGCAGACTTTGGATTATGCTTGACCACTGCATTGCTGGAAGATCTGACAGGAGGAGGAGGAGGAAGACGCCTCTAGTTGAAGCACTTGTTAGCATAGTGACCTTTCTGCTGACATTTGTTGCAAGTCACCTCTGAGAGTGGACGGTGATAAGGAGCATTGGACTTTGGAGCTTGATTCTGATAGCCAGAGTTGGAAGAGTTTGAAGAACCATGGCCACCTTTGTTCTTCTGCTGGTAAGGCTGACGAAGCGGAGGAGGAGGAGGAGGCAACCAGAACTTCTGTTGCTTAGCTGTCACAAGAGAGGAAGAAGAAGACTGAACTGCGTCTCTGACTCTCTTCTTAGAAGCCTCACACTGGAGCTGAGCAGCCTCTTGCTTCAGTGCCATATTAACTGAGTAGTCTCAACAAGAACGAGAGCTAACTGCAGATCCTCTTTAAGGCCACCTCTGAAGTGATAGATCATGCTCTTCTCATCAGGAACGTCTTGTTTAGCGAAGCGAGCAAGTTTCTGAAACTGAATGTTGTATTGATACACAGACATGTTTCCTTGCTTGAGATTGCGGAACTCCTCACGCTTGCTCTCAACAACACTTTGTGCAATGTGGTGCGCTTTGAAGTCCCGACAGAAGTCAGTCCAAGTGATCACACGACCTCCTCTGGAATCTTTGTATTGCTGAAACCAATCAGCAGCTTGGTCCTTGAGCTGGAAAGAAGCGAACTTGACAAAGTCCTCAGGCCTGACATTGCTACATTCAAAATGCTTGTTGATGTCCACGAGCCAATCATCGGCATCCGTGGCCTCGGCACAGTAGCTGAAAGACTTGGGATGATTTGCGAGAAACTGGTTGAGAGTGGCAAAATGAAACTGATTGTTGCCTTGACCTTGATTGCCTTGCCCTTGAGTACGTTCTTGCAAGAGTTGCAGAATCATTTGAGCATTGGCGTTGGTGGCTGCCATGATTGCTTGCCATGCCTCCGGAGGTGGAGGTGGTGGCGGAGGGTTCGCTTGACTCCCTTCATTGCGATCCGGATTCTGACGCATTGGCGGAGCCATCCTGAAGAGGGTGACATCCGTTAGCATCTTGATAGACAAAAGATAAGTAGAATCAACGGATAGAAATTGCAACATATAGTCTTCACAATAAACATTCGAACGAAGATGAATGAATGAATTCCGTAGTAAATCATCACACTTCCATAAGTTGAGAAGCCACTTGAAAAAGATATGGAATGAACATATGAATTCGAAGTAACTCGAATACCACAATACAAAATAAAACAAAGTATTGGCTTGCAGAATAAACCGGAACAAACATATGATAGATATTTCGTCCGAAGTTTTCATGGTGGGGCCCACACGGGCTCAATCGTACAGCACCATCATGTACAAGGCTGTGCACATGACATACGAAGCGTCCCCGAGTCGGCAAAGCCATGGACTCTTTAAGACACAACGAGACCACTGTAAAATCAACCGTATACAGGCGGACAACTAGACGTCGAACCCCAATCTCATATCATGCATCTGTCGGAAAGAAATCCTAAGGCTACTTGAATTCCCACTTATAAACTCCCGAAACTTTCTGGTTATGAAATCTGGTGTAGGGGATACAGGGGACATAAATATATATCACCCAAACTAGCAATCCCTAGATCCAGCTGTATCCATCCGTCAACACATAACCAAGAAACCTTCGGAAATCGTTTACCTCAACCTTCGAAAAACATCCGTTATACAAGTTATGGCAATACTCCCGAACACCCGCCCCAGTACTGGGTGGCGTCGAGGTGATCTCACCAACAACTGCATAAAAGAGATTTCGATGTCGGCGAAACTCAGGTATTCCAGAACTGCAACGATAAAATTGTGACGACAACACGTCGGAGCTCAACTCCCCGGGACACTGCCACAACCCCTAAATGACAGGAGGCACCAAGAACAATGTTCTCGTCCCAAATCGATCGGAACGATCCCAAGATACCCGCGTGATCCTAAATTTTTTTAGTGAAATTTGAGGAGAGAGTAGTCAAAACTTCTACGTCAGGAGACCTCACTAGAGCGACGAAGGGACTGAGTAGTAAAAAGAATCCTACTCTCCGATATATATAATCCTAAGACTCAAAACATTTTGATCTAGACTCAACAACGTCAGCGATTCGATCAAGCAGGGGGCTCCTAAGTCGGGGATGGCTCTGATTACCAACTTGTAACGCCCACGATGCGGCTATATCTCCCACGTGTCAAGGCACGACTTAGAGGCATAACCGCATAGTGGTTTTGTCGCAAGAAGGGTCATCTTCACACAATCCCATGTAATGAACAAGAATGGGATAAAGAGTTGGCTTACAATCGCCACTTCACACAATACATAAATATCATTCATACATCATCCAAAATACAATCATATAGACCGACTACGGTCAAAATCCAGATGTAAATAAGACAACCCCAAATGCTAGATCCCCGATCGTCCCAACTGGGCTCCACTACTGATCATCAGGAAAAGACACATAGTAACGACCACGTTCCTCGTCGAACTCCCACTTGAGATCGACGCCATCATCTGCACTGGCATCGTCGGCACCTGCAACTGGTGTTGGAAGTATCTGTGAGTCACGGGGACTCAGCAATCTCACACCCGCGAGATCAAGACTATTTAAGCTTATAGGACAAGAGGTGCAACGAGGTGGAGCTGCAGTGGCAAAGCATATATGGTGGCTACATTGCGCAAATGAGAGCGAGAAGAGAAGAAATGGAACGGACGTCATCTAGCAATGACCAAGAAGAGGTCCTGAACACCTACTTACGTCAAACATAACACAGACCGTGTTCACTTCCCGGACTCCGCCGAGAAGAGACCATCACGGTTACACACGCACTTGGTGTATTTTAATAGGGTCAAGTGACAAGTTATCTACAACCGGACATTAACAAATTCCCATCTGCCTCATAACCGCGGGCACGGCTTTCGAAAGATAATACCCTGCAGGGGTGTCCCAACTTAGCCCATCATAAGCTCTCACGGTCAACGAAGGATAAACCTTCTCCCGGAAAGGCCCGATCAGTCTCGGAATCCCGGTTTACAAGACATCTCGACAATGGTAAAACAAGACCAGCAAAGCCGCCCGAATGTGCCGACAAATCCCGATAGGAG
>NC_057814.1:252506897-252509201 GCF_018294505.1 Triticum aestivum | reverse complement strand
GGGGTTAAAATAAGATGACCCTCGGGCTCGCGAAAACCCGGGGGATAAGGCTTAGGCGGCAAATAGTAAAACCAAAGTTGGGCCTTGCTGGAGGAGATTTATTCAAGGCGAACTATCAAGGGGTCCCATAAATCACCCGACCGCGTAAGGAACGCAAACTCAAGGAACATAATCCTGGTATAACAGTAACTAGGGCGGCAAAAGTGGAACAAATCACCAGGCATAAGGCCGAGCCTTCCACCCTTTACCAAAATATATATAGATGCATTAATTAAATAAGAGATATTGTGCTATCCCAACATGTCCATGTTCCGACATGGAACAAGCTTCAACTTCACCTGCAACTAGCAACGCTATAAGAGGGGCTGAGCAAAAGCGGTAACATAGCCAAACAACGGTTTGCTAGGAAAGGATGGTTAGGGCTGACATGGCTGAAAATAGGAGACATGATATAGCAAGTGATAGGTAGCGAGCATGACAATAGAGCGAACAACTAGCATAGCGAAGATAGAAGTGATTTTGAGGGGTGGTCATCTTGCCTGCAAGATTCTCAGAGTTGTCGAAAGCTTGATCCTCGTAAGCGTACTCGACAGGTTCCTCGTTCACGAACTCATCTCCCGGCTCTACCCAAGACAAGAACACAACAAACGGAACCACAATCAACAACGAGAAATGCACAAGCAACATGATGCAAGACATGTATGATATGCAAGATATGATATGCGCTGCATATGCGTGCTTCGGAAGGAAAAGAATGAACATGGCAGTAACTTGGCAAACCAAGCATGCCACTGGAAAGATGAGATGATTTCGGTCGAAATCGATATAAAGATCACCGGAATCGGATACACGGTTTGCAAATGGCAAGCAAAACAAGAATGACACTAATCTGCGATAAACAGCAAGTTAGCACTTAAAATGCAACAAGTAACAATGCTACATCACACCAACATAGCAACAAAGCACATGGCAGTAATCTACAGGAGAAGCTTGACAAAAGATGAACACTGAGCTACGGCTAGTTCACAACATATCAAGCTCAAACAAGCATGGCAAAAGTGCAAAGGATTACAGGTTCACAGACGGTGAAAAACTGGACATGGCAGAAATCAGCATCAGGTAGCAATGTTCAGAGCACGAAATCAACATGCTGCAGGAACTTAACATAGCAAAACAAGGCATGGTAGTGTTCTACTAAAAGCACATGACAAAAGTCCCTTACTGACCATAAGCCAAAAAGGACAAGAAGATATGATAGCAAGCATGTAAACATAGCAAGTTTCGTTATCAGATTTCAGACTTAGCAGAAAACAGAGCATGGCAGAAATATTAATATGTAGGCCTTTTGTGAGCTTGATGCACTAACTACAGAGCAATGCATGACAAACCAAGCATACCTACAGCAAGAAGGCATGATTATGACGCTAACCATGGCAAGAACAATTGCATATCATGTATGGATCAACTACAATAAGCTTGACAAAAATGCATGTCATGTTAACAATCTGCCAGTAATATTTTATAGCAAAAGTAGAGCAAGATTGAGTCATGCTATGGTACTCTAAAATTTCAAACAATTGCAGGAATGGATCAACTACAACTATAGCTACAAAACATTGTTACTGAACATCTCCAAAATATGCATGGATCTCTCTGTAGTATCAAGTTGACATGGCAACAAAATTACAGCGGACGAGGACTTAGAGAAATCACTATGTCCCTGGAATCAGAAATATTACGGGGCCTACTTTGCATGCTTGTGCTAGTCGCCACAAAGATCACAAAAATACATGGACTATACCACTGGAAAGATGGCATGGCATACTTCAAAACACATGTAGAGCTCATGCTCAAAAGATGCACAGAATAAATGATACAAAAATGACAGATCTCCAAGTTCTGATAAGAACCAGAGATTAACAGCAACTAGCCCTCTTCCAACGAAGATTTGGGCATTAAGATGACCTCTAACGAAAATGGTGCAATTGAACAAAATGAAGAGCATCACGAGGCGAACAATTTGACATATTATACGCGCGAATCGGAGCTACATGCACAAAGTTATCGCATCGGGAACAGGAGCACTTGCGGATAGAATTCTCAGACTTAGGAAAAAAACGGAGCGAGAAAGTCAACGGGGGAGTTACTGTACCGATCGGATCTGGCTGCCGAGCTCGAGCTCGCTCGGGCGCTCGCCGGCCGGAGAGGGAGGGGCGGCGCCGGCGCGGGGGAAGGAGAGGAGGAGGCGCGCGGGGGAGGCGCCGGCCGGAGGCGGCGGTCGCCGGAGGCGCGGCGGCGGCGATA
>NC_057814.1:252498415-252506462 GCF_018294505.1 Triticum aestivum | reverse complement strand
CGGGCTCGGGCGGGCCCGCTGCGGGCTTCGCGGGACGGCGGCGGGGCGGTTGGACGTCGTCCGGCGCGGATGGACGCGTCCGGCGGCGCGGTGGGAAAAACGCTAGGGTTCGTCTGCGAATCCGTTTTTCGGGATGCCCACTTATAAATAGGTAGAGGGAGTTAGGAGACTCCAAATGAGGTGCGGTTTTCGCCCACACGATCGTGATCGAACGACCTAGAGAATGGAAGAGAGTTTGGTAGGCTTTTGGCTGGTTTTGGAGGGGGTTTTTGGTGGACACTCAAATGGACATTGCGGAGGCCCGGTTAACCGTTGGAGTACCAAACGACCTCCGAATGGAACGAAACTTGACCGGTAGTCTCCGGGTGGTATATTAAGACCACTTGACAAGCCTCGGTCCATTCCGAGAAAGTTGGACACACGCACACGAAAGAAAACTAGAGGGGTGCACCGGAGGAGATAGGAGCGCCGGATTGGAAAACGGACAACGGGGAAAATGCTCGGATGCATGAGACGAACACGTATGCGAATGCAATGCACATGATGACATGATATGAAAAAGCAAGACATGACAAAATATAAAACGAAATACAAAACCCGACAACGGAGGGAAAAACATATCACAAAGCCGGAAATGGCAAGAGTCGGAGTTACAAATATGGCAAGTTACATGCGGGGTGTTACACCATGGCATCAAGAAGTTGTGCCTCACGAATTTGATCTTCCAAAGTAGGAGAGACTATGAGGTTGGCAAGAAAGCCTTGAGGAACAACTTGGAGATTCAGCTTGCGGAAAGCTTCACAAAGATCCGGTTGGAATGGCTTGAGAATTAAGCTGTTGCAATAAGCCTCCTGCTTAAGGCATCTGCAATGACATTGGCCTTGCCTGGAGTATATTCAATACTCGGATTGTACTCTTGAATCATTTCGACCCATCGAGTCTGCCTGAGGTTGAGGTTGGGCTAAGTGAAGATATACCTGAGACTCTTGTGATCGGTGAAAATGTCCACTTGTCTTCCAAACAAGAGATGTCTCCACGTTATTAATGCATGGACAACTGCCGCCAACTCAAGATCGTGAGTGGGGTAGTTCTTCTCGTTGGGCTTCAACTAACGAGAGGTATAGGCCACAACTTTCTTCTCTTGCATTAACACAGCACCGAGACCTTGGAGAGAAGCATCACATAAAACTTCAAACGGCTTGGATTCATCAGGAGGAGTCAAAACAGGAGCTGTGACCAGTTTCTCTTTGAGAGTGTTGAAAGCAACATCACACTCAGGAGACCAGACATACTTCACATGCTTCTGGAGGAGGTTGGAAAGAGGCTTTGCAATCTTAGAGAAATTCTCAACGAATCTTCGACAATAGCTTGCAAGACCAAGAAAACCGCGGAGCTGCTTGACATTCTGAGGAGGTTCCCAATTCACAATTGCGGACACCTTCTCGGGATTAACAGGGATGCCCTTGGCAGAGATGATGTGACCAAGGAAAAGAACTTCATCGAGCCAAAACTCACATTTTGAGAACTTTGCATAGAATTGATACTCTCTGAGCTTGTCGAGCACCAATCGCAAATGTTTGGCATGGTCCTTCTTATTCTTGGAGAAGACCAAGATATCATCGAGATACACCAGGACGAATCCATTGGTATAGGGGTTGAAGATGAAATTCATCATCCGAGAGAAAACTGGAGGAGCATTGACAAGGCCGAAAGACACGACAATATATTCATAAGAACCAAAGCTTGTTCTGAATGCTGTCTTGGGAATATCTTCTTCACGAATGCGAATCTGATGATAACCCATACGAAGGTCAAGCTTCGAGAATACTTTAGCACCTTTGAGTTGCTCAAATAGCTCATTGATGTTGGGAAGTGGGTACTTGTTCTTGATTGTCTTCTTGTTCAATGGACGGTAGTCGACACAAAGTCGGTCCGTGCCATCCTTCTTCTTGACAAAAAGAACACCACAACCCCATGGAGAAGAACTCGGTCTGATCAAACCCAGACGCTCTTGTTCATCGAGCTGTTTCTTCAATTCCTTCAGCTCGTTGGGTCCAAGCTTGTATGGACGCTTGCAAACGGGTTCAGTACCAGGCTCTAGTTCGATAACGAACTCAACTGGCCGGTGAGGAGGCATACCCGGAAGCTCTTCTGGAAAGACATCTTGATACTCACAACCGACTGGAATTTGAGAGATGGCATTCAATTCACCCTTCTCATTGAGAGAAAAAAACCGAATGGTTTCATCACGAGCGGCATAAATAATCACATCCTCAGAAGAGTGTGTCAATTGAATTTCCTTGGCAGCACAATCAAGTTGAGCTTTGTGCTTAGAAAGCCAGTCCATCCCGAGAATTAGATCAATATCCAAGTCACCAAGAACAACTGGAGAAGACAGAAATTCATAGTTGCCCATCTTGATGGAAACATCCGGAACCATGGAGCTTGCATTCATGAATTTACCCGGAGAGACAACTGATAACGGCTAGGCAATTCTTGATAAACCAACTCATGCATAAATGCAAATGGTCTTGATATGAAAGAAAGCGATGCACCAGTATCAAAAAGAACTTTTACAGGAATATCATTAACAGGAAGATTACCCATTATCACATCAGTAGATTCCTCCGCTTGAGCTGCATTCATCATGTTCACCTTTGCAGACTTTGGATTATGCTTGACCACTGCATTGCTGGAAGATCTGACAGGAGGAGGAGGAAGGCGCCTTTGGTTGAAGCATTTGTTAGCATAGTGACCTTTCTGCTGACATTTGTTGCAAGTCACCTCTGAGAGTGGACGGTGATAAGGAGCATTGGACTTTGGAGCTTGATTCTGAGACTTGTTCTGATAGCCAGAGTTGGAAGAGTTTGAAGAACCATGGCCACCTTTGTTCTTCTGCTGGTAAGGCTGACGAAACGGAGGAGGAGGAGGAGGCAACCAGAACTTCTGTTGCTTAGCTGTCACAAGAGAGGAAGAAGAAGACTGAACTGCGTCTCTGACTCTCTTCTTAGAAGCCTCACACTTGAGCTGAGCAGCCTCTTGCTTCAGTGCCATATTATAGAATTGATCAAACTGAGTAGTCTCAACAAGAACGAGAGCTAACTGCAGATCCTCTTTAAGGCCACCTCTGAAGTGATAGATCATGCTCTTCTCATCAGGAACGTCTTGTTTAGCGAAGCGAGCAAGTTTCTGAAACTGAATGTTGTATTGATACACAGACATGTTTCCTTGCTTGAGATTGCGGAACTCCTCACGCTTGCTCTCAACAACACTTTGTGGAATGTGGTGCGCTTTGAAGTCCCGACAGAAGTCAGTCCAAGTGATCACACGACCTCCTCTGGAATCTTTGTATTGCTGAAACCAATCAGCAGCTTGGTCCTTGAGCTGGAAAGAAGCGAACTTGACAAAGTCCTCAGGCCTGACATTGCTACATTCAAAATGCTTGTTGATGTCCACGAGCCAATCATTGGCATCCGTGGCCTCGGCACAGTAGCTGAAAGACTTGGGCTGATTTGCGAGAAACTGGTTGAGAGTGGCAAAATGAAACTGATTGTTGCCTTGACCTTGATTGCCTTGATTGCCTTGCCCTTGAGTACGTTCTTGCAAGAGTTGCAGAATCATTTGAGCATTGGCGTTGGTGGCTGCCATGATAGCCTGCCATGCCTCCGGAGGTGGAGGTGGTGGCGGAGGGTTCGCTTGACTCCCTTCATTGCGATCCGGATTCTGACGCGTTGGCGGAGCCATCCTGAAGAGGGTGACATCCGTTAGCATCTTGATAGACAAATAGATAAGTAGAATCAACGGATAGAAATTGCAACATATAGTCTTCACAATAAACATTCGAACGAAGATGAACGAATGAATTCCGTAGTAAATCATCACACTTCCGTAAGTTGAGAAGCCACTTGAAAAGATATGGAATCAACATATGACTTCGAAGCAACTTGAATACCACAAATGAAAACAAAAACAAAGTATTGGCTTGCAGAATAAGACGGAACAAACATATGATAGAGGTTTCGTCTGAAGTTTTCGTGGTGAGGCCCACATGGGCTCGATCTTACAACACCATCATGTACAAGGCTGTGCACATGACATACGAAGCGTCCCCGAGTCGGCATAGCCAAGGACTCTTTAAGACACTACGAGACCAGTGTAAAACCAACCGTGTACAGGCGGACCACTAGACGTCGAACCCCAATCTCATATCATGCGTCTGTCGGAAAGATATCCTAAGGCTACTTGAATTCCCACTTATAAACTCCTGAAACTTTCTGGTTATGCAATCTGGTGTTGGGGATACAGGGGACACAAAATATATCACCCAAACTAGCAATCCCTAGATCCAGCTGTATCCATCCGTCAACACATAACCAAGAAACCTTCGGAAATCGTTTACCTCAACCTTCAAAAAACATCCGTTATACAAGTTATGGCAATACTCCCGAACTCCCGCCCCAGTACTGGGTGGCGTCGAGGTGATCTCACCAACAACTGCATAAAAGAGATTTCGATGTCGGCGAAACTCAGGTATTCCAGAACTGCAACGATAAAATTGTGACGACAACACCTCGGAGCTCAACTCCCCGGGACACTGCCACAACCCCGAAATGTCAGGAGGCACCAAGAACAATGTTCTCGTCACAAAACCATCGGAATGATTCCAAGATACCCGCGTGATCCTAAATTTTTTTAGTGAAATTTGAGGAGAGAATAGTCAAAACTTCTACGTTAGGAGACCTCACCAGAGCGATGAAGGGACTGAGGAGTAAAAAGAATCCTACTCTCCGATATATATAATCCTAAGACTCAAAACATTTTTGTTCTAGACTCAACAACGCCAGCGATTCGATCAAGCAGGGGGCTCCTAAGTCGGGGATGGCTCTGATTACCAACTTGTAACGCCCATGATGTGGCTATATCTCCCACGTGTCGAGGCACGACTTAGAGGCATAACCGCATAGTGGTTTTGTCGCAAGAAGGGTCATCTTCACACAATCCCATGTAATGAACAAGAATGGGATAAAGAGTTGGCTTACAATCGCCACTTCCACAATACATAAATATAATTCATACATCATCCAGAATACAAACATATAGACCGACTACGGTAAAGATCCAAATGAAAATAAGACAACCCCAAATGCTAGATCCCCGATCGTCCCAACTGGGCTCCACTACTGATCATCAGGAAAAGACACATAGTAACGACCACGTTCCTCGTCGAACTCCCACTTGAGATCGACCCCATCATCTGCACTGGCATCGTCGGCACCTGCAACTGTTTTGGTAGAATCTGTGAGTCACGGGGACTCAGCAATCTCACACCCGCGAGATCAAGACTATTTAAGCTTATAGGAAAGGATGGTGTAATGAGGTGGAGCTGCAGCGGCAATAAGCATATATGGTGGCTAACTTGCGCAAATGAGAGCGAGAAGAGAAGCAACGGAACGGTCGTCATCTAGCAATGACCAAGAAGTGATCATGAACTCCTACTTACGTCATACATAACACATACCGTGTTCACTTCCCGGACTCCGCCGAGAAGAGACCATCATGGCTACACACGCAGTTGATGTATTTTAATTGGGTCAAGTGACAAGTTCTCTACAACCGGACATTAACAAATTCCCATCTGCCTCATAACCGCGGGCACGGCTTTCGAAGATAATACCCTGCAGGGGTGTCCCAACTTAGCCCATCATAAGCTCTCATGGTCAACGAAGGATATTCCTTCTCCCGGAAAGACCCGATCAGCCTCGGAATCCCGGTTTACAAGACATTTCGACAATGGTAAAACAAGACCAGCAAAGCCACCCGAATGTGCCGACAAATCCCGATAGAAGCTGCACATATCTCGTTCTCAGGGCACAACGGATGAGCCAGACGTCGGGATGGCATAGACCTTGGTTGCCCAGGGGGCGCCGGACATCGCTCGGTTTGGGCCAGCACTCTAAGGAGCACTGGTCCGGGGGTTAAAATAAAGATGACCCTCGGGCTCGCGAAAACCCGGGGGAAAAGGCTTAGGTGGCAAATGGTAAAACCAAGGTTGGGCCTGCTGGAGGAGTTTTATTCAAGGCGAACTGTAAAGGGGTCCCATAAATCACCCGACCGTGTAAGGAACGCAAACTCAAGGAACATAATACCGGTATAACAGAAACTAGGGCGGCAAGAGTGGAACAAAACACCAGGCATAAGGCCGAGCCTTCCACCCTTTACCAAGTATATATAGATGCATTAATTAAATAAGAGATATTGTGATATCCCAACATGTCCATGTTCCGACATGGAACAAACTTCAACTTCACCTGCAACTAGCAACGCTATAAGAGGGGCTGAGCAAAAGCGGTAACTTAGCCAAACAACGGTTTGCTAGAAAAGGATGGTTAGAGGCTGACATGGCAAAATGGGAGGCATGATATAGCAAGTGATAGGTAGCGCAGCATGGCAATAGAGCGAACAACTAGCAAGCAAAGATAGAAGTGATTTCGAGGGGTGGTCATCTTGCCTGCAAGGTTCTCAGAGTTGTCGAAAGCTTGATCCTCGTAAGCGTACTCAACAGGTTCCTCGTTCACGAACTCGTCTCCTGGCTCTACCCAAGACAAGAACACAAGCAACGGAACCACAATCAACCACGAGAAAAGCACAAGCAATATGATGCAAAACATGTATGATATGCAAGATATGATATGCGATGCATATGCGTGCTCCGGAAGGAAAATGATGAACAAGGCAGTAACTTGGCAAACCAAGCATGCCACTGGAAAGATGAGATGATTTCGGTCGAAATCAATATAAAGATCACCGGAAACGGATGCACGGTTTGCAAATGGCAAGCAAAACAAGAATGACACGAATCTGCGATTAACAGCATGATAGCACTTAAAATGCAACAAGCAACAATGCTACAGCACTCCAACATAGCAACAAAGCATATGAGAGTAATCTACAGGTGATGCTTGACAAAAGCTAAACACTGAGCTACGGCTAGTTCGCAACATATCAAGCTCAAACAAGCATGGCAAAAGTGCAAAAGATAACAGGGTCACAGACTTGTGAAAAACTGGACATGGCAGAAAACAGCATCAGGTAGCAATGTTCAGAGCACGAAATCAACATGCTACAGGAACTTAACTTAGCAAAACAAGGCTTGGCAGTGTTCTACTAGATGCATATGACAAAAGTCCCTTACTGACCATAAGCCAAAAAGGACCAGAAGATATGATGGCAAGCATGTAAACATAGCAAGTTTCGTTATCAGGTTTCAGACTTAGCAGAAAACAGAGCATGGCAGAAATATTAATATGTAGGCCTTTTGTGAGCTTGATGCACTCACTACAGGGCAATTCATGACAAAAAAAGCATACCTACAGCAAGATGGCATGTCTATGAAGATATCCATGGCAAGAAAAAAAAGCATAGCATGAATGGATCAACTACAATAAGCTTGGCAAAATTGCATATCATGTTAAGAATCTGCCAGAATTATTTTATAGCAAACGTAGAGCAAGATTGAGTCATGCTATGGTACTCCATAATTGCCAACAAGGGTAGGAATGGATCAACTACAACAATAGCTACAAAACATCCTTACTGAACATCTCCAAAATATGCATGGATCTCTCTGTAGCATCAAGTTTACATGGCAACAAAATAACAGCAGACAAGGACTTGGTCCCTGAAATCAGAAACATTACGGAGCCTAGTTTGCATGCCTGTGCTAGTCACCACAGAGATCACAAAAATACATGGCATAAACCCTTGGAAAGATGACATGGCATACAACAAAGAGCTCATGCCCATAAGATGCACAGATTAAATGATTCAAAAAAGACAAATCTCCAAGTTCTGATAAGAACCAGCAGATAACAGCAACTAGCCCTCTTGCAACAGAGATTTGGGCATCAAGATGACCTCTAATGAACACGGTGCAATTAAAAAAAATGTAGAGCATCACGAGACGAAAAATTTGACATATTACACGCGCGAATCAGAGCTACATGCAAGGAGTTGTGAAACGATGAACAGGGCAATATGCTGATAAAAT
>NC_057814.1:252487307-252497797 GCF_018294505.1 Triticum aestivum | reverse complement strand
GCGGCGGCGGTACAGGCCGGGCGGGCCCCGCCTGGGCCAGGCGGGTCGGCGGCGCGAGGAGGAGAGAGAGGGACAGGTGGCGGCGCGCGATTCACTGGACGCGGCGGCAGAGATGTCCGATGGCGGCGGGGGAAGCGGGTTAGGGTTTGCCTGCGTTTCGTTTTCGGGAGGGGATGCTCTTTTATAGCTAGAGGGAGCTAGGAGGCTCCAAATGAGGTGCGGTTTTCGCCCACATGATCGTTATGGAACGACCTAGAGCATGGAAGAGAGTTTGGTGGGTTTTGGGCTGGTTTTTAGGGGGTTTTTGCTGCACACTCAAATGGACTTTGCGGATGCCCGGTTAACCGTTGGAGTACCAAACGACCTCCAAATGGAACGAAACTTGACCGGTGGTCTCCGGGTGGTATAATAAGGCCTCTTGACAAGCCTCGGTCCATTCCGAGAAAGTTTGACACCCGCTCACGAAAGAAAACAAGAGGGGTGCACCGGAGGAGATAGGAGCGCCGGATTGCAAAACGGACAACGGGAAAAATGCTCGGATGCATGAGACGAACGCGTATGCAAATGCAATGCACATGATGACATGATATGAAAAAGCATGACATGACAAAATGCAAAACGAAAGACAAAACCCGACCACGGAGGAAATATCATAACGCATAGCCGAAAATGGCAAGAGTCGGAGTTACAAATGTGGAAAGTTACATGCGGGGTGTTACACCATTGCCTTGGTTTAAACACCTTTGGAGGAAGATGGATGTGTTTACATTGGGGAGTCTTAGGCGTAGAGTGCCTATTCTTGATGGAGAGTTCTTCGATGAGTGGAAAAATGAAATGCTTGAGATTTTCAATGAATATCATTTGAACAAGTACATTACAAGCCCTTGTGCACCTCATATTGATCCTTTGCATCCTACACCCGAAGAGGATCTTGCCATGATTCACAATCTTAGAACTATCAATCTTATCATTAGAGGATTGCCCAAAAATTTGATTGCTAGTTTACCTACTCTTGATTGTGCCTATACTATATGGAGATTTCTTGAGGAACGATTTCCAAATTATTCCTTGAAAAATTTAGAAGAAATTCTCCATAAGTCTATTGCCTTGAGTAAGATGAATTCCAGTGATCCTATGTTTGGTGATTGTCTATTTGAGCTTACCAATCTCATGCGTGCCAAAGGAGATGTTGGAATCATTAGCAATATCATTTCTGAAGCTATTAGAATTCATAAAGATAACCATATTAATGATCATTTATCTAATGAATTACCCTCTCTAGGGGTTGATCAATCACAAGATGATGTTGAACATGGATACTATGATGAGGATGATGATAGTGACTATGATCTTGATGATGCAATGAGACACTTTGGTCTTATGGCAAATCTTCGCGGCTACATGGCTGGAGGAAAGGAATGGGTCCTTGATAGTGGATGTACTGATCATATGACCGGAGACAAAGATATGTTCCGTGAGCTTGCTGAAAACGACGACCCTCGAAAGTATGTCACCTTTGGTGATAACTCAAAGGGTAAGGTGGTTGGCCTCGGTAAGGTGACCATCTCACATGATAGCTCCATACAAAATGTCATGCTCGTTGAATCTCTTGGGTACAATTTACTTTCAGTATCTAGACTTGCTGATTTCGGTTTTAATGTCCTATTCACTAAGGTAGATTGCCAAGTGTTTCAGAGAGACAATCATAAAATGGTCTTTACCGGTATCAGTAGAGGTGATCTTTACATTGTTGATTTCACTAAAAAGGCTCAACCTAGAACTTGCTTAATTTCTAAATCTTCTAAAGGCTGGTTGTGGCATAGAAGGCTAGGTCATGTGGGCATGCGAAATCTTGATAAGCTTATTAGAGGTGATCATATCCTTGGAGTAAAAGATGTCATATTTGACAAGGATAGACTTTGTAGTGCTTGTCAAGCAGGAAAACAGGTTGGAGGAAGTCATCGCGCGAAGAATATCATGACCAAGAGAAGACCACTCGAGCTACTTCACATGGATCTCTTTGGTCCCAATGCCTACAAGAGTCTCGGTGGTAATTCATTCAGACTAGTCATAGTCGATGATTTTTCAAGATTTAAGTGGGTGTTCTTTCTTGATGACAAATCGCAGGTCCAAAAGATCTTCAAAAACTTTGCTAGGAAGGCCCAAAATCAATTTGACATGAAGATCAAGAAGGTTCGGAGCGACAACGGAACGGAATTCAAGAATGCAAATGTGGATACCTTTCTTGATGAAGAAGGGATTTCACACGAGTTCTCGGCTACGTACTGTTGGAAATATGCCCTAGAGGCAATAATAAATGGTTATTATTATATTTCTTTGTTCATGATAATTGTCTATTGTTCATGCTATAATTGTGTTATCCGGAAATCGTAATACATGTGTGAATACATAGACCACAACGTGTCCCTAGTAAGCCTCTAGTTGACTAGCTCGTTGATCAATAGATAGTCATGGTTTCCTGACTATGGACATTGGATGTCATTGATAACGGGATCACATCATTAGGAGAATGATGTGATGGACAAGACCCAATCCTAAGCATAGCATAAAAGATCGTGTAGTTCGTTTGCTAGAGCTTTTCCAATGTCAAGTATCTTTTCCTTAGACCATGAGATCGTGTAACTCCCGGATGCCGTAGGAGTGCTTTGGGTGTACCCAACGTCACAACGTAACTGGGTGACTATAAAGGTACACTACGGGTATCTCTGAAAGTGTCTGTTGGGTTGACACGGATCGAGACTGGGATTTGTCACTCCGTATGACGGAGAGGTATCTCTGGGCCCACTCGGTAATGCATCATCATAATGAGCTCAATGTGACTAAGGAGTTAGCCACGGGATCATGCATTACGGTACGAGTAAAGTAACTTGCCGGTAACGAGATTGAACAAGGTATTGGGATACCGACGATCGAATCTCGGGCAAGTAACATACCGATTGACAAAGGGAATTGTATACGGGATTGATTGAATCCTCGACATCGTGGTTCATCCGATGAGATCATCGTGGAACATGTGGGAGCCAACATGGGTATCCAGATCCCGCTGTTGGTTATTGACCGGAGAGGCGTCTCGGTCATGTCTGCATGTCTCCCGAACCCGTAGGGTCTACACACTTAAGGTTCGGTGACGCTAGGGTTGTAGAGATATTAGTATGCGGAAACCCAAAAGTTGTTCGGAGTCCCGGATGAGATCCTGGACGTCACGAGGAGTTCCGGAATGGTCCGGAGGTGAAGAATTATATATAGGAAGTCCAGTTTCGGCCACCGGGAAAGTTTCGGGGGTTATCGGTATTGTACCGGGACCACCGGAAGGGTCCCGGGGGTCCACCGGGTGGGGCCACCTATCCCGGAGGGCCCCATGGGCTGAAGTGGAAAGGGAACCAGCCCTTAGTGGGCTGGGGCGCCCCCCCTTGGGCCTCCCCCTGCGCCTAGGGTTGGAAACCCTAGGGGTGGGGGGCGCCCCACTTGGCTTGGGGGGGAAGCCACCCCCTTCCCCCTTGGCCGCCGCCCCCCCTTGGAGATCTGATCTCCTAGGGCCGGCGCCCCCCAGGGGTCCCTATATATAGTGGGGGGGGGGGGAGGGCAGCAGCACCACAGCCCCTAGCGCCTCCCTCTCCCTCTCGCAGAAGCTTGGCGAAGCCCTGCCGAGATCCCCGCTACTTCCACCACCACGCCGTCGTGCTGCTGGATCTCCATCAACCTCTCCTCCCCCCTTGCTGGATCAAGAAGGAGGAGACATCGCTGCTCCGTACGTGTGTTGAACGCGGAGGTGCCGTCCGTTCGGCACTCGGTCATCGGTGATTTGGATCACGGCGAGTACGACTCCATCAACCCCGTTCATTGGAACGCTTCCGCTCGCGATCTACAAGGGTATGTAGATGCACTCATTTCCCCTCGTTGCTAGTATACTCCATAGATGGATCTTGGTGATGCGTAGGAAATTTTAAAATTCTGCTACGATCCCCAACAGTGGCATCATGAGCCAGACCTATGCGTAGTTACTATGCACGAGTAGAACACAAAGCAGTTGTGGGCGTAGATGTTGCCAATTCTTCTTGCCGCTACTAGTCTTATCTTGTTTCGGTGGTATTGTGGGATGAAGCGGCCCGGACCGACCTTACACGTACGCTTACGTGAGACAGGTTCCACTGACTGACATGCACTAGTTGCATAAGGTGGCTAGCGGGTGTCTGTCTCTCCCACTTTAGTCGGAACGGATTCGATGAAAAGGGTCCTTATGAAGGGTAAATAGAAATTGGCATATCACGTTGTGGTTTTACGTAGGTAAGAAACGTTCTTGCTAGAAACCTATACAAGCCACGTAAAAACTTGCAACAACAATTAGAGGACGTCTAACTTGTTTTGCAGCATGTGCTATGTGATGTGATATGGCCAGAAGATGTGATGAATGATATATGTGATGTATGAGATTGATCATATTCTTGTAATAGGAATCTCGACTTGCATGTCGATGAGTATGACAACTGGCAGGAGCCATAGGAGTTGTCTTTATTTTTTGTTTGACCTGCGTGTCATTGAATAGCGCCATGTAAATTACTTTACTTTGTTGCTAAACGCGTTAGCCATAGAAGTAGAAGTAATCGTTGGCGTGACAACTTCATGAAGACACAATGATGGAGATCATGATGATGGAGATCATGGTGTCATGCCGGTGACGAAGATGATCATGGTGCCCCGAAGATGGAGATCAAAGGAGCAAAATGATATTGGCCATATCATGTCACTATTTGATTGCATGTGATGTTTATCATGTTTTGCATCTTATTTGCTTAGAACGACGGTAGTAAGTAAGATGATCCCTTATAATAATTTCAAGAAAGTGTTCCCCCTAACTGTGCACCATTGCGAAGGTTCGTTGTTTCGAAGCACCACGTGATGATCGGGTGTGATAGATTCTAACGTTTGCATACAACGGGTGTTGACGAGCGTAGCATGTACAGACATGGCCTTGGAACACACGCAATACACTTAGGTTGACTTGACGAGCCTAGCATGTACAGACATGGCCTCAGAACACGGAGGACCGAAAGGTCGAGCATGAGTCGTATAGAAGATACGATCAACATGGAGATGTTCACCGATCTTGACTAGTCCGTCTCACGTGATGATCGGACACGGCCTAGTTAACTCGGATCATGTTTCACTTAGATGACTAGAGGGATGTCTATCTGAGTGGGAGTTCATTGAATAATTTGATTAGATGAACTTAATTATCATGAACTTAGTCTAAAATCTTTACAATATGTCTTGTAGATCAAATGGCCCACGTTGTCCTCAACTTCAACGCGTTCCTAGAGAAAACCAAGCTGAAAGATGATGGCAGCAACTATACGGACTGGGTCCAGAACCTGAGGATCATCCTCATAGCTGCCAAGAAAGATTATGTCCTAGAAGCACCGCTAGGTAAAGCACCAATCCCAGAGAACCAAGAAGTTATGAACGCTTGGCAATCACGTGCTGATGATTACTCCCTCGTTCAGTGCGGCATGCTTTACAGCTTAGAACCGGGTCTCCAAAAGCGTTTTGAGAAACATGGAGCATATGAGATGTTCGAGGAGCTGAAAATGGTTTTCCAAGCTCATGCCCGGGTCGAGAGATATGAAGTATCCGACAAGTTCTTCAGCTGTAAAATGGAGGAAAACAGTTCTGTTAGTGAGCACATACTCAGAATGTCTGGGTTACACAACCGCTTGTCTCAGCTGGGAGTTAATCTCCCGGATGACGCGGTCATTGACAGAATCCTTCAGTCGCTTCCACCGAGCTACAAGAGCTTTGTGATGAACTTCAATATGCAGGGGATGGAAAAGACCATTCCTGAGGTATATTCAATGTTGAAATCAGCGGAGGTGGAGAGCAGAAAGGAACATCAAGTGTTGATGGTGAATAAAACCACTAAGTTCAAGAAAGGCAAGGGTAAGAAAAACTTCAAGAAGGACGGCAAGGGAGTTGCCGCGCCCGGTAAGCCAGTTGCCGGGAAGAAGTCGAAGAATGGACCCAAGCCTGAGACTGAGTGCTTTTATTGCAAGGGAAGTGGTCACTGGAAGCGGAACTGCCCCAAATACTTAGCGGACAAGAAGGCCGGCAACACCAAAGGTATATGTGATATACATGTAATTGATGTGTACCTTACCAGTACTCGTAGTAGCTCCTGGGTATTTGATACCGGTGCGGTTGCTCATATTTTTAACTCAAAACAGGAACTGCGGAGTAAGCGGAGACTGGCAAAGGACGAGGTGACGATGCGCGTCGGGAATGGTTCCAAGGTCGATGTGATCGCCGTCGGCACGCTACCTCTGCATTTACCTACGGGATTAGTTTTAAACCTCAATAATTGTTATTTAGTGCCAGCTTTGAGCATGAACATTGTATCTGGATTTCGTTTAATTCGAGATGGCTACTCATTTAAATCCGAGAATAATGGTTGTTCTATTTATATGAGAGATATGTTTTATGGTCATGCCCCGCTGGTCAATGGTTTATTCTTGATGAATCTCGAACGTGATGTTACACATATTCATAGTGTGAATACCAAAAGATGTAAAGTTGACAACGATAGTCCCACATACTTGTGGCACTGCCGCCTTGGTCACATTGGTGTCAAGCGCATGAAGAAGCTCCATGCAGATGGACTTTTGGAGTCTCTTGATTACGAATCATTTGACACGTGCGAACCATGCCTCATGGGTAAGATGACCAAGACTCCATTCTCCGGAACAATGGAGCGAGCAACCAACTTATTGGAAATCATACTTACCGATGTGTGCGGTCCAATGAGTGTTGAGGCTCGCGGAGGATATCGTTATGATCTCACTCTCACTGATGACTTAAGTAGATATGGGTATGTCTACCTAATGAAACACAAGTCTGAAACCTTTGAAAAGTTCAAGGAATTTCAGAGTGAGGTTGAGAATCAACGTGACAGGAAAATAAAGTTCTTACGATCAGATCGTGGTGGAGAATATTTAAGTCACGAATTTGGTGCGCACTTAAAGAAATGTGGAATCGTTTCACAACTCACGCCACCTGGAACACCTCAGCGAAACGGTGTGTCCGAACGTCGTAATCGCACTCTATTGGATATGGTGCGATCTATGATGTCTCTTACCGATCTACCGCTCTCATTTTGGGGCTATGCTTTAGAGACTGCCGCATTCACTTTAAATAGGGTTCCGTCGAAATCCGTTGAGACGACACCGTATGACTTATGGTTTGGGAAGAAACCTAAGCTGTCGTTTCTAAAAGTTTGGGGATGCGATGCTTATGTCAAGAAACTTCAACCTGAAAAGCTCGAACCCAAGTCGGAAAAATGCGTCTTCATAGGATACCCCAAGGAAACTATTGGGTATACCTTCTACCTCAGATCCGAAGGCAAGATCTTTGTTGCCAAGAACGGGTCCTTTCTGGAGAAAGAGTTTCTCTCGAAAGAATTAAGTGGGAGGAAAGTGGAACTTGATGAGGTGATAGTCACCCCTTCCGAACCGGAAAGTAGCGCAGCGTGGGAAGATGTTCCTGTGGTGCCTACACCGACTGGGGAGGAAGTTAATGATGATGATCATGAAGCTTCGGGTCAAGTTACTGCTGAACTTCGTAGGTCCACAAGGACATGTTCTGCACCAGAGTGGTACGGCAACCCTGTCCTGGAAATCATGTTGTTAGACAACGGTGAACCTTCGAACTATGAAGAAGCAATGGCGGGCACGGATTCCGACAAATGGCTAGAAGCCATGAAATCCGAGATAGGATCCATGTATGAAAACGAAGTATGGACTTTGACTGACTTGCCCGATGATAGGCGAGCCATAGAAAACAAATGGATCTTTAAGAAGAAGACAGAGGCGGATGGTAATGTGACCATCTATAAGGCTCGACTTGTCTCTAAGGGTTATCAACAAGTTCAAGGGGTTGACTACGATGAGACTTTCTCACCCGTAGCGAAGCTGAAGTCCGTCCGAATCATGTTAGCAATTGCCGCATTCTATGATTATGAGATATGGCAAATGGACGTCAAAACGACATTCCTTAATGGCTTCCTTAAGGAAGAATTGTATATGATGCAGCCGGAAGGTTTTGTCGATCCTAAGAATGCTGACAAAGTATGCAAGCTTGAGCTCAATCTATGGGCTGGTGCAAGCATCTCGGAGTTGGAACATTCGCTTTGATGAGATGATCAAAGCGTTTGGGTTTACACAGACTTATGGAGAAGCCTGTGTTTACAAGAAATTGTGGAGCTCTGTAGCATTTCTCATAATATATGTGGATGACATACTATTGATGGGAAATGATATAGAATTCTTGGAAAGTATAAAGGCCTATTTGAATAAGTGTTTTTCAATGAAGGACCTTGGAGAAGCTGCTTATATATTAGGCATCAAGATTTATAGAGATAGATCAAGCGCCTCATTGGTCTTTCACAGAGTACATACCTTGACAAGATATTGAAGAAGTTCAATATGGATCATTCCAAGAAGGGGTTCTTGCCTGTATTGCAAGGTGTGCAATTGAGCACGGCTCAATGCCCGACCACGGCAGAAGATAGAGAAATATGAGTGTCATCCCCTATGCCTCGGCCATAGGGTCTATTATGTATGCCATGCTGCGTACCAGACCTGATGTAAACCTTGCCGTAAGTTTGGTAGGAAGGTACCAAAGTAATCCCGGCATGGAACACTGGATAGCGGTCAAGAATATCCTGAAGTACCTGAAGAGGACTAAGGATATGTTTCTCGTTTATGGAGGTGACGAAGAGCTCGTCGTAAAGGGTTACGTCGACGCTAGCTTCGACACAGATCTGGATGACTCGAAGTCACAAACCGGATACGTGTATATTTTGAATGGAGGGGCAGTAAGCTGGTGCAGTTGCAAGCAAAGCGTCGTGGTGGGATCTACATGTGAAGGGAGTACATGGCAGCCTCAGAGGCAGCGCAGGAAGCAGTCTGGATGAAGGAGTTCATTACCGACCTAGGGGTGATTCCCAATGCGTCGGGCCCGATGACTCTCTTCTGTGATAACACTGGAGCTATTGCAATTGCGAAGGAGCCCAGGTTTCACAGGAAGACCAGGCATATCAAGTGTCGCTTCAACTCCATTCGTGAAAGTGTTCAAAATGGAGACATAGATATTTGTAAAGTACATACGGACCTGAATGTAGCAGATCCGTTGACTAAACCTCTCCCTAGAGCAAAACATGATCAACACCAGAACGCTATGGGTGTTCGATTCATCACAATGTAACTAGATTATTGACTCTAGTGCAAGTGGGAGACTGTTGGAAATATGCCCTAGAGGCAATAATAAATGGTTATTATTATATTTCTTTGTTCATGATAATTGTCTATTGTTCATGCTATAATTGTGTTATCCGGAAACCGTAATACATGTGTGAATACATAGACCACAACGTGTCCCTAGTAAGCCTCTAGTTGAATAGCTCGTTGATCAACAGATAGTCATGGTTTCCTGACTATGGACATTGGATGTCATTGATAACGGGATCACATCATTAGGAGAATGATGTGATGGACAAGACCCAATCCTAAGCATAGCATAAAAGATCGTGTAGTTCGTTTGCTAGAGCTTTTCCAATGTCAAGTATCTTTTCCTTAGACCATGAGATCGTGTAACTCCCGGATGCCGTAGGAGTGCTTTGGGTGTACCCAACGTCACAACGTAACTGGGTGACTATAAAGGTACACTACGAGTATCTCTGAAAGTGTCTGTTGGGTTGACACGGATCGAGACTGGGATTTGTCACTCCGTATGACGGAGAGGTATCTCTGGGCCCACTCGGTAATGCATCATCATAATGAGCTCAATGTGACTAATGAGTTAGCCACGGGATCATGCATTACGGTACGAGTAAAGTGACTTGCCGGTAACGAGATTGAACAAGGTATTGGGATACCGACGATCGAATCTCGGGCAAGTAACATACCGATTGACAAAGGGAATTGTATACGGGATTGATTGAATCCTCGACATCGTGGTTCATCCGATGAGATCATCATGGAACATGTGGGAGCCAACATGGGTATCCAGATCCCGCTGTTGGTTATTGACCGGAGAGGCGTCTCGGTCATGTCTGCATGTCTCCCGAACCCGTAGGGTCTACACACTTAAGGTTCGGTGACGCTAGGATTGTAGAGATATTAGTATGCGGAAACCCGAAAGTTGTTCGGAGTCCCGGATGAGATCCCGGACATCACGAGGAGTTCCGGAATGGTCCGGAGGTGAAGAATTATATATAGGAAGTCCAGTTTCGGCCACCGGGAAAGTTTCGGGGGTTATCGGTATTGTACCGGGACCACCGGAAGGGTCCCGGGGGTCCACCGGGTGGGGCCACCTATCCCGGAGGGCCCCATGGGCTGAAGTGGGAAGGGAACCAGCCCTTAGTGGGCTGGGGCGCCCCCCTTGGGCCTCCCCCTGCGCCTAGGGTTGGAAACCCTAGGGGT
>NC_057814.1:252482916-252486874 GCF_018294505.1 Triticum aestivum | reverse complement strand
CAGCACCACAGCCCCTGGCGCCTCCCTCTCCACCTGCAACACCTCTCCCTCTCGCAGAAGCTTGGCGAAGCCCTGCCGAGATCCCCGCTACTTCCACCACCACGCTGTCGTGCTGCTGGATCTCCATCAACCTCTCCTTCCCCCTTGCTGGATCAAGAAGGAGGAGACGTCGCGGCTCTGTACGTGTGTTGAACGTGGAGGTGCCGTCCGTTCGGCACTCGGTCATCGGTGATTTGGATCACGGCGAGTACGACTCCATCAACCCCGTTCATTGGAACGCTTCCGCTCGCGATCTACAAGGGTATGTAGATGCACTCCTTTCCCCTCGTTGCTAGTATACTCCATAGATGGATCTTGGTAATGCGTAGGAAATTTTAAAATTCTACTACGATCCCCAACACGTACATGCCTCAACAAAATGGAGTTGTTGAGAGAAAGAACCGGACTCTTATTGAGATGGCAAGAACGATGCTTGATGAGTACAAGAATCCAAAACACTTTTGGGAGGAAGCAGTTGAGACAACTTTTCATGCAACAAATTGCTTGTATTTTCACAAGCTACTCGGCAAGACAGCATACGAGCTCCTCACCGGTAACAAACCCCAAGTTGGATACTTTCGAGTATTCGGCTCAAAGTGCTACATTCTTGATAAGCATCGTCGTTCTAAATTTGCTCCTAAATCTCATGAAGGTTTCCTACTTGGTTATGGCTCAAACTCTCACACTTACCGTGTCTACAAAACTTTCACCCGATAGGTTGAAGAGACGGTAGATGTGAAGTTTGATGAATCTAACGGCTCACAAGTAGAGCAATTGCCAATTGATGTAGGAGACATAGACCCTTCGGAAGCAATCCAAGACTTTTCTATTGGCAAGATTCGTCCAACGGAAGTGAAGGAGAGTACCTCATCAGTCCAAGTGGAAGCTTCTACCTCACGACAAGGTGAACCAATAATTGATACGGAAGCATCCATAAGTGGGACACACCAAGACGAAGAAAACGAGGAAGTACACCAAGATGAACATCAACAACCTCCTTCTCCACCACGACAAGAGAATGACAACGTCAACAATGAAGAAGGCCAAGAAGAAGAACAAGATGAAGAAGATGTTCCACCCCGAGCCAAGCCAAAGCTCCCACGAGTTCGAGCAAGAATCGCCAAAGACCATCCCATCGAGAAAATCTACAATGATACCCAAACCGGGAGAATCACTCGCTCTAAAACTCGTTTGGCTAACTTTTCTGAACATTATTCATTCATCTCTAGCATTGAACCTATGAAGTTTTAAGAAGCATTGGAAGATCCGGATTGGATAAACGCTATGCTTGAAGAGCTACACAACTTTGAGAGAAACCAAGTGTGGACATTGGTCGAGAAGCCCGACAACAACCACAACATCATTGGTACCAAATGGGTGTTTCGCAACAAGCAAGATGAAGATGGTCAAGTCGTCTGCAACAAAGCACGCCTAGTCGCCCAAGGCTACACTCAAGTCGAAGGTATGGACTATGGTGAGACATATGCTCCCGTTGCTAGACTTGAGTCCATTCGCATCTTACTTGCTTATGCTAATCACCATGATATCACCTTGTACCAAATGGACATTAAAAGTGCTTTTCTAAATGGTGAAATTGAGGAGGAAGTTTATGTTAAGCAACCTCCCGGCTTTGTTAATCCTAAGAAACCTAATCATGTTTACAAACTTCACAAAGCCCTTTATGGTCTTAAACAAGCTCCTAGAGTGTGGTATAAATGCTTGGCCAAGTTCCTTATTGAAAAAGGCTTTGAAATTGGAAAAATAGATTATACTCTTTTTACTAAAAGGGTTAATGGAGAACTATTTGTGTGCCAAATTTTGTTGATGATATTATATTTGGTTCAACTAACCCTCATTTTAGTGAGAAGTTTGGAAAGCTAATGTTGGAGAAGTTTGAGATGTCTATGATGAGTGAACTCAAATTCTTTCTTGGTTTGCAAATCAAGCAAACTAAGGAAGGTACCTTTGTCTCTCAAACAAAGTACACCAAGGACTTATTCAAGAAGTTCAATATGCAAGAATGCAAAGGCATGTCTACACCCATGCCTACTAGTGGACATCTTGATTTAACCAACGATGGTGAACCGGTTGATCAAAAGGTTTACCGCTCCATGATTGGTTCATTGTTATATCTATGTGCCTCTCGTTCTGATATTATGCTAAGTGTGTGCATGTGTGCACATAATCAAGCAGCCCCTAAAGAGTGTCATCTTAAGGCTGTGAAAAGGATAGTGAGATACTTAATCCACACACCAAATTTTGGCATTTGGTATCCTAAGAGGTCTTCTTTCGATCTTGTTGGTTACTCTGATTCGGACTATGCCGGAGACAAGGTTGATAGAAAGTCCACATTCGGTACTTGTCCATTTCTTGGTAGATCTCTTGTGTCTTGGTCCTCCAAGAAACAAAACTCGGTATCCTTATCCACCGCCGAAGCGGAATACATTGCCGTTGGTTCATGTTGTGCTCAATTACTTTGGATGACCCAAACTCTTAAAGATTATGGGATATATGTGAAACATGTTCCATTGCTTTGTGACAATGAAAGTGCTATCAAAATTGCTCACAATCCCGTGCAACATTCTCGAACTAAGCATATTGAAGTTCGTCATCATTTCATTCGAGATCACGTTGCCAAAGGGGACATTGATCTTAAGCATGTTCGTACCGATAAGCAATTGGCGGATATATTCACCAAACCGCTTGATGATAAAGTATTTTACCGCTTGAGAGGAGAATTGAACATCATTGATGCTTCAAACTTGGAGTAGGAACTCCATTTGGATACATGCAAGGCATGAGCCTTTGACTAATCCTTGATATTTCTCTCATGATGCTATCTATATGTCTTGGATATACTTGCACCCTTGCATGCTATCTAACCCTTGTAGGTACTTGGATGAATCTAAATCCATGAAATTGCAACTCACTCATATCTTGAGCAATTTCTACATCACCAAGTCTCTACACAATGGTGGTTAAAGACAAGGAAGCACAAAACCCTTCAAACATATCCTTTGACACATTCTATGTTAAGTTTTATGGTCGTCATTTTGGATACACAAGTGCTCTTGCTTGCAAAACTAACCCATGTAGATAGATGAACTCAAATTCCAAGTGGTGCTCCCAACTCTTGATGAGCTACATCAACCTTGAGCAACCCACACAAGTTCAACTACATGATAAAGATCATCACCACCACCCAAGGTATGTTAATCCATCTTAGAGAAGCTTTACTCAAAGACATGAGTCAAAGCAACTGAACAATATGTGAATACATCAAGATGCTTAAACGAAAAATGGTAACCCCATTTTGAGCTTAAACGATGAGTATGACCTATGATCAAGTGCCCTCACTTGACTCCTAAGTCAATATACTCTAACATAAGTGACTTTGTCGCCGCCCAATTCTAGATGAAGTTCTCTTGTGTTTCTCCGTGCTCTTGCATTTGTCTCATGCATATTTGTTTCCCCTTTCAAAAAAACTTCATCTAGATTCTTTTTCTGTTTATTTTGTGTTCTCTGCATCGAATTCATTGCAAATCTTTCAGCTAATTCCTTGCAAATCCTTGTGAGATCTTAATTGCCTAGTGAGCTGAGGTGACAAGTGTTTTCACTGTGATGAACTCGGTCACACCGGTTTGTTTTCTTCGGCCCAACCGAATTCTTTCGGTGCCACCAAAGCACACAACTCGGTGCTACCAATTTCGCTGCAGAAAAGACAGCTTGCCACTCGTTCCTGCTTTCTTTATGCTCCAGCTCCACTCAATGATTCTTGTCCTCTACCAGCATCACATTTGACTTGCTACTTTGCTTTGTGACTCAAGGACCAAACCCTTTTGCAATAAAAATCCAGAAGAGCCCTTCTTGTAAATTGATGTCAAAGGGGGAGAGATAGATCACATCAAAGCTTCACATC
>NC_057814.1:252464901-252482660 GCF_018294505.1 Triticum aestivum | reverse complement strand
GGTGTTCAAGAGGAGAGAAGTCACGTGTCTTTAAGAGGGGAAAGACATGTTCATACTTGATTGTTTGCATTAGCTCTGTTTCTTGTCTTTGCTCTGATTTTCTGTTCCCTATCTTCTCCCAATATCCCATGCAAGATTCAGGGGGAGCAAGACATCTAAGGGAAGGAAATCCTTGAATTCATTGCACATCTTTACCTTTGGGGACATGTCTATATCCAATAGAGTACTCATTACTCACTCTCTACATGTCATCCCAGTCTTGGTACTCTTGTGGCTTCTTTTGTTTACTCTGGCTAGTAGGTGCATCTGTGTTATCTAACCTTGTTTACTCAAGTTCATTTCTTCCTAAGCCAACTCAAGACCACAAGGTAAGTATATGCATCACAGTCATGTGTATGAGGATCTCTTGCTGTTCTACATACTGTTTGCAAGAAGGACTCATGAGCATGAAGGTACATTTCCTATATTCACATCATTTGCTCTGATGCATATAGCCAAGATACAAGTAACACATTGCTTACTCTGTCATGCTTATGCATTCACATGCTCCTATGTTCCATATGTATATGATTGCATACATGTAGGGGGAGCCTATGTATGTTATATGTCTTTCCAAAGCATTACTTGTTATTCTCTATATCCTTATCTAAAGCTTTGATGTATGTTGTCATCAATTACCAAAAAGGGGGAGATTGAAAGCACAAGTGCTC
The DNA here is from genome assembly GCF_018294505.1 of Triticum aestivum. Classification (NCBI taxonomy): domain Eukaryota; kingdom Viridiplantae; phylum Streptophyta; class Magnoliopsida; order Poales; family Poaceae; genus Triticum; species Triticum aestivum. The sequence goes on along the minus strand of NC_057814.1, from coordinate 252,481,950 downwards.
CCTGGGTGATTTTGGTAATTAATATCAACATATCTCTTGTTGGACAAATACTTCTACCTAGTATGTTTCAGATAAGTTCAAAAATGGAGTGGCATGGACTAGAGGATGTGAAACCCCTTCAAGATGCTGCGGACAAAGGATTGGCTCAAGCTCAAAGCACAGGACTCTACATTTTCTATTTTAGTGGTCCAAGATCACATTGAGTCCATAGGAAAGCCAATACTATTAAGAGGGGATGAGGTGTTGCTTAATGGCTTGCTTGCTCAAAGTGCTTAGTGATATGCTCCAAAGCCCTCAACCACTTTCTCACATCCACATATGTCCCAAACCAAAAGTCAAACTCGGACCCACCGAATCTTTCTATCCGGCACCACCGAGTACCCTTGACATAGCCACTGCCAGAAACCCTAATCAATTCGGTCTCACCGATGGGATCTCGGTCTCACCGAGATGGGCTTGCAAACTCTTTGTTGCCTATTGCAATAATTTTGGTCCCACCGAGATATGGAATCGGCCCCACCGAGTTTGCTTGGCCAACTCTCTGTTTCGCTTATTACCCAAATTGGCCCCACCGAGTTTGAGTAATCGGTTAAACCGAGATGAGGATTTACCCTAACCCTAGCACATCGGTCCCACCGAGTTGATCCATTCGGTCCCACCGAGAATCCTATCGTTCACATTTTGAACTAAATTGGCCCGACCGAGTTTCATGATTCGGTCCCACCGAGTTTGGTGATTTGTGTGTAACGGTTAGATTTTGTGTGGAGGCTATAAATACCCCTCCACCCACTCTTCATTCGTGGAGAGAGCCATCAGAACATGCCTACACTTCCAACACATATTTTCTGAGAGAGAACCACCTACACTTGTGTTGAGGTCAAGATATCCCATTCCAACCACATAAATCTTGATCTCTAGCCTTCCCCAAGTTGCTTTCCACTCAAATCATCTTTCCACCAAATCCAAATCCTGTGAGAGAGAGAGTTGAGTGTTGGGGAGACTATCATTTGAAGCACAAGAGCAAGGAGTTCATCATCAACACACCATTTGTTACTTCTTGGAGAGTGGCGTCTCCTAGATTGGCTAGGTGTCACTTGGGAGCCTCCGTCAAGATTGTCGAGTTGAACCAAGGAGTTTGTAAGGGCAAGGAGATCGCCTACTTCGTGAAGATCTACCCTAGTGAGGCAAGTCCTTCGTGGGTGACAGCCATGGTGGGATAGACAAGGTTGCTACTTCATCGACACTTCATGGGTGGAGCCCTCCGTGGACTCGCGCAACCGTTACCCTTCGTGGGTTGAAGTCTCCATCAACGTGGATGTACGATAGCACCACCTATCGGAACCACGGATAAAAAATCTCCGTGTCTCCAAATTGCATTTGCACACTCCAATCCCTTCCCTTTACATTCTTGCAACTTGCATGCTTTACTTTCCGCTGCTCATATACTCTTGTCATGCTTGCTTGATATGTAAAGTGAATGTTAAACTTGAGCCAAAACTCCACTTCAACTTAAGGAAACTAAAAACTGCAACTTTTCTTGATTAGAGTCTATTCACCCCCCTCTAGACACCTCTTCTCGATCCTTTCACTTATCATATCTATCAGATCTCACTCTCGTATGTGACCGTGAAGGGATTGACAACTCCTTTATCGCGTTGGTTGCGAGGTTCTTATTTGTTTGTGTAGGTGCATGGGACTCGCGCGTGGTCTCCTACTGGATCGATACCTTGGTTCTCAAAAACTGAGGGAAATACTTACGCTACTTTACTGCATCACCCTTTCCTCTTCAAGGGAAAACCAACGTAGTGCTCAAGAGGTAGAAGGTTCCCGTCGCTGCAGTCCCTGGCCTGGATCCGATCGACAATGATCTCACCTTCCAAAGCAAATTGCTACCACCCAGATCCCCCTCTAGCCCACCGCTGCTGCCCATCCCAGCTACCAACGGATCCCGCAGGATCCCCCACCGCCAACCATGCCACTTCCGTCACCGCATTGGAGCAGCGCCACCACCATGGCCATATGCGGGGAGGCCGAGCCCAGCGCGACCATGGCTCCCAGTTCACGCGGTGTGGGCTCGCAGTTCGTGCGACACCAGTGTGGTACTACTCGTCTGCGATGGCCTGATCCCCGGGCGCCTCACGCGGCTGTCGGCATGGACTCGGGCGCCCCGCCACCAGGTCCCTCACGCGGCTGCCGATGAAGATCCGGGCGCTTCCCCTGGGTGCCATGCGTTGCTGCCGGCGCATATCTGCCCCGGCCGCCCCGCCGTCCCTTCACCTCGATGCATGCAAGAAGGGACGGTGTCCCTCCCCTCGTCTTCACCAGAGATACAGTGCACCAGGCGCCATTTCTCCTTCCACCGGCGAGGGTCGCGATAGTGCACTCCGGACTCTCTTCCACTGGAGTTTGCTATGCGTTGTTCTTCCGGTTGAATTTGCATGTCTTTTTAGTTAATTTTTTAAAAGGAAATCAGTCCCTTTTCCTGAGGTGTGCAGTTTACTTGTGCATATTTCCATATAATTTTGCACATAGTCCTGTAGTGCACTCGATGCGGTCCGCTATGGTCGTGCCCACAGTTTAGATGGGAGCTTGATGAGGTTCACATTCAAATGCACTACTCGACAGCGGTTCAGCAGCTCATCCCGTGTGGCTCAGTTTGCACAGGCGTGCGGTTGGGTATATCGCCCCGTGCAGCTCGGGTGTGGTGGCGTACAATTTGTGCATGTTTTTTTACAGCAAGTTGTGCATCCTACAGTTTGATGTGTAAAGGCGTTGACCATGCAGTACTCAGATAACGCATGTCTCGTGTGCAGTTCGACAAATGTGTGAGTGCATATCGCCATGTAATTTCTGTGGGGGTTGCATTTTTCTTCTGAATTTGTTGTGCCATGCGATGTGTGGTTGCTGGATGTACTTTTTTTCGATGTACTATTGGTTGTGTATAGAGGTTCATTTCATCTTTATCAAGCGGTTCATTTTGATGAAATAAAAAAATAGTTAGAAAAAAATAGTTAGAAAAAGAAAATAATGCAGTGCACTAGCCTCTACTCTGGAGTCCGGACGCATTAACACAAAGAAGAAGAAAAGGCGTGGACATTATAACCTTAGTCTCTTCAACCTTTCGATCTCACCCCACAACACAACAAGCACACCCACGACGACACATACTGAGAGGTATCTAGCGGCGCTCCAATGGAGTTCGACGAGCATAGAGTGGAGACCCATGTGAGGGAGACGGATCTCTCGGTGGTGTACACCATCGAACCGGCCATGGTGGAGGATTACAGCAACACTGTGGAGCAGTTGCTTGCTCGAGACAAGTACAAGGTGGTCGACATCGACCACCAGTACACCAACGGTCATCCCGGCAAAGATTAGAAGGTTATCGTCGCCCAGTTGTGCGCGCATGATGTCTACTACGCAACTTTATTCTTGTAGACTCGTGTTGGGCCTCCAAGCGCAGAGTTTTGTAGGACAGTAGCAGTTTTCCCTCAAGTGGATGACCTAAGGTTTATCAATCCGTAGGAGGTGTAGGATGAAGATGGTATCTCTCAAACAACCCTGCAACAAAATAACAAAAAGTTTCTTGTGTCCCCAACACACCAAATACAATGGTAAATTTTATAGGTGCACTAGTTCGTCAAAGAGATGGTGATACAAGTGTAGTAATGATAGTAGATATTGATTTTTAATGGTAACAATAAAAAACAGCGAGGTAGCAAGTAACAAAAGTGAGCGCAAATGGTATTGCAATGCTTGAAAATGAGCCTAGGGTCCGTACTTTTGCTAGTGCAATCTCTCAACAATGCTAATATAATTGGATCATATAACCATCCCTCACGCGCGATGAACAATTGCTCCAAAGTTCTTATCTAGCGGAGAACATAAGAAGAAATTGTTTGTAGGGTACGAAACCACCTCAAAGCTATTCTTTCCGATCAAACTATCCTAGAGTTCGTACTAAAATAACACCAAACTATTCTTTCCGATCGATCTAACCAAGAGTTCGTACTAAAATAACCCCATATGATACACATCAACCTACTCCAATGTCACCTAGATACTCCAATGTCACCGCGAGTATCCGTGAGTTGATTATACGATATGCATCAAACAATTTCAGATTCATAATGCTCAATCCAACACAAACAACCTCAAGGAGTGCCCCAAGATTTCTACCGAAGAAACAAAGACGAGAACATGCATCAACCCCTATGAATAGATTATGCCAATGTCCCCTCAGGAATCCACGAGTTGAGTGCCAAAACACATATCAAGTGAATCAATATGATACCCCATTGTCAGCATGGGTATTCATAGCAAGACATACATCAAGTGTTCTGTCACCGCCCTAGATCAGCCCTTGTTTGACTTTGATTGATCATCATGTCATTATGTTTAAATTCAAGAAATTGAATTGAGGAATTTTCAAAGCCTCAGAAATCATTATAAGAAAGGGGCAAGAACCCTAAAATTACAACCAGTGAATCCAAAATGCCCTAGAAATAGTTCTGAGAATTTTGAAAAGAGTTGTAAATCAAACCAAAATTTTGGAACATATCTAAGGAATTATTTGGGCTGTGATTTTAAATCAATATTGTATTTGGATTTGGATTTATATTCCTAACATATGGAATATAATTTCAAATAACTCTGAATTACTTTATGTGCTTTTGGATAACTCCACTGTGCAACATAGAAATATCCAGGGGAATTTTGTCACTGGTTTTGGATTTGTTCTATTTGAAAACAGTGACAAAAGAAATAAATAAATAGAAAACAGATCGAAAAGTAAAATAGAGCAGAAAACCCACCTGGGCCACTTACCTGTAGCGGCAGCCCACTTACCTGGCCCAGCCCACCAGGGGCAGCACTGTCTTCTTCCTCCTGCCAGGAGGAGAAGCAGCTGCGTGCCCGGCGCGCAGCCGAGTCGCGCCAGCTCCTGCTTGCCACCTCACGGCGTCTTGGCGCTTCCTACCGTGCCGCGGAGATGCCCTCGTTCCCCTTTGCCTCCCTCCTCTCTCACAACCCCCTCTCCCCTTTGCTAGCTCTCTCTCTCTCTCTCTCGATCTTCCCTGAGAGCCACCGTCGCCGCTGCTCGCTGTTGCCGCAACCACTGCCACTGCCCCACCTCACTGCAGTGTCCAAAGGATCTTCCTTGATGTCCTCGACTTCCTCAACGAACCACGCATCACTGGAAGTCGCAAAGCGCCATTCCCGACCTCTTCTTCCTCCTTTGGCCGCTGAGATCGCCGGCGACTGTGCGCCCTCTCCGACGCGTCCCCGAGACCGCTGACCAGCCCGTGGACCCTGCTGTGAGATCCTCTTCTTTTCCCTCCCCTCCTCGTGCTCATTTGCTCCCTCTAGCTGCAATCCTCACCGGGGCCGAGGCTCGCCGCCGCCCACCCATGGTGCCGCCGTGGCTAGAGCTGCTGCAACCCGCGTCCAGGCCTGCCAACGAGCTCCGCACGCTCCCAGGAGACAAACACCCCACCAGTTCCTCCTCCTGTTAAGCGTGAGTGCTCTGGATGGCCTTCTCATAGGGAGACGGGAGCAGATCCATAGTGGTGTATTGATATGGTGAATATGTGGACTCGTGTGCGCCACCTCAAACGAGTTACTTGTAGTCGTAGTACAGGATAGCCACTGAGTCAAAGCTGGCTTGCTGCAGTTAAACACCACCAACCCCTTTGTTGATACTGATGCATATGTAGCTAGTTCTGATGTAAGTCTTGCTCGGTACATTTGTACTCACGTTTTCTTAACTTATGTTTTTGCAGAGAGACTTCAGTCTCACTAGTAGTTCCGCGTGGACTTCGACGTTTAGCTTGTTACCTCAGCTATGATCTTGTACCCTTGGGAGGGTCTTGTAGATAGTCAGGCTCTAAGGCCTTCTTCCTTTTCAGATGTCTGTACCCAGACATGTTTATGCTTCCGTTGCCTGTATGCTCTGTATATTGGGTCATGTGACCCATGATTGTAATTCTTACTATGTATGACTCTTCGGAGCCTTCTGAATAAATACTTTGAGTCGTAGAGTTTTGTTGTGATGCCATGTTGTATTTGCACATATCGAGCATATTATGTGTATGATTTGAAATGCTTGGTATGTGTGGGATCCGACAATCTAGTTGTTTATTCTTGGTAGCCTCTCTTATGGGGAAATGTCTCCTAGTGCTTCCACTGAGCCATGGTAGCTTTCTACTGCTCCCGAACACATGGGATGATCGGCATGTGTCCTTCTTTGCTCCTGTGTCTGTCCCTTTGAGGAAATGTCATGTGTTGTTCCTTTAATTCCTTGTAGCTTGCTACGACTTGGGTTCATACATTGATGACCAACACGTGAATTGCTGGGTCATGTATGCCTGTCCCTGTAAGTTAGTGCCACCTTGGGTTTACGACTAGTCATGTCGGCCCGGGTTCTCTGTCATATGGATGCTAGAGACACTATCATATACGTGAGCCAAAAGGCGCAAATGGTCCCGGGCCAGGTAAGGTGGCACCCATGGGGATACCGTGCGTGAGGCCGCAAAGTGATATGATGTGTTACATGCTAGATCGATATGACTTAGGATCGGGGTCCTGACAGTTTTGGTATCAGAGCCTGACTTCCTGTAGGATTACCAAGCCAAACGGGTCGAAGTCGAGTCTATAAATGCTTTAGTTATATAAGGGAATTTATTGTGGAAGGGAACGTAAGGCTCTTTTTACTCCTTACCCTATGCCCTTCTGATCTGAGTCTTCCTCTTCTCTTCTACGGGGATTAAGAATTGGGCTTCTCACCTTTCTATCAGGTTCACATGTTGCTAATCCGTAGAATTATAGGATTAGTGGTTTCAAGCATTAGTTCAGTTCCTACTACTTCCGTGTGTTCATAGCTGGCCTTAGAACCTTGATGCTGTGATGTTGAGTGGTTATGCCACTATCGAATTTTGGGTTCCGCAGACCCTTGAGAGGTTCGAACTCTGGGGTGCGTGCGAAGAACTCAACCTCCCCAGCCTGCCAACTCACCAATCTCACGGCCTAGCTTGATGAACTAGAAGGAAATGCGACACGACAGTTTACCCAGGTTTGGGCCACCTTGCGGTGTAAAACCCTACTCCTGCTTTGTAGTGGATTGGCCTCGAGGGGCTAAGGATGAACTAGTACAGTGGGGGAACAACCTTAGGAGGAGGAGTGTTCTTGGGCTCGAGTGAGCTGGTGAGTGTGAGGACGGAACGGATCCGATCCAGTCTCTCCCCTTTCTATGGTGGTGGCTAAGTCCTATTTATAGTGGCCTTGGTCCTCTTCCCAAATGAAAGGCGGGAAGGGATCCCACAACATCCAAATTCGAAGGGAGACAACTAGTACATGCTATCCTGACAAAAGTAGTCCTCGCCTGCAAAAGCCTCTGGTTGTGACGCTGTGGTGGGCTCGGTGATGACCTCCGTCCTGCCGTCCTGGCGGTCTTGGTCTTGTTGCATGGGAACGGAAACCTTTAGCTGATTCCTCAGGACTCTGCGCCTGCGCTTGCCTCCTTATCACCAAAGAGGAAACTGGTACACTGCGCCCGCTGGCGCCTGCCTGGCCTTGGTCGTCATGGCTCACATCACCCGAACCTTGCGAGGTGAGGCTTGCATAGAAATCTCCGCTCCTCAGGAGCCAGCCTGGGGAGCCCGCCCCTCGTGGAGGTCTTGGTGTCATCAGCCTCGCGAAGCTTGGTCCTCGCGAGGGTCTTGAGTTGTTGATGTTGAAGCTGGGCCATACTAGGCCGTCAATGAAGCCACGCCGTGGGTCGCAGGCAGGCAAGTCTGGGTACCCCCATTCCCAGAATGCCGATAGCCACCATTTTGCCGGATGTCTCAAAATCTTTTTTGAGCATTTACAACCGTTATGCTGGCCGAGTTGTCCCAGGTTTCTAAGTAGTCTAATGCATTTGCAAATTCTTCCTTCCTGTTCCCCATGTCCTTTTGGGTCATATTAAGCACACTAATTGGTGTGTTGAGGTACTCCATTGCCTCGACATATATGTTGAAGCTATTATTATGGCACTAGGGTATCCTAGAGAACAACCTAGTAATCTAGCCGTGTTTTCTGTTCCCAGTGTGATAATTCTGGCCACCATTCTCGAAAACATCCTGTGATGTTACTTAGTTAGTAGGTATTCCATTCCTGGGTTCTTGAACCCGAGATTCACTACACTTACTTCCTATTGATAGTGTTGCTCATTCCTTTAGGAAATTAGTAACCTTTGTGATAGTCTTCGAGGTCCCTGGTATATCATTCATCGGGCTGACCGTTTCTTTTGTGTTGCCTAATCACAAGCAGTTCATCCGAGTGAACTGTATGCCGTATATCGCACACACCTTCATCTGGCTGCCCGTTTCTGTTGTTCCGCCTCATCACAAACAGTCTATCTGAGTGAACTATATGTCGTATATCGCACACACCTTCATCTGGCTGCCCGTTTCTGTTGTTCTACCTCATCGCAAACAGTTCATTGAATTGATATGTATGCCCTGCATCGCACATGCAACTAAAATCTGAACCGTGTTTGATGTATCCACCATCGCAAACATTTTGCATTTTTTGACGGGTTGATTAATGCATCACACACAGTTTCGTTGAAGGGTCTTTGATTGTAGTGTCGCGTTAGCAGCATCTTGCAGTAGTGATATCATGTATTGGAGATGCTCTTAGGCTGGTCATAGTGATGGTATCTTAATCAATACTATGCACTCTAGTCTGGAAAAAAATGCTAATGTGACAGATAATTAAAGAAGAGAAAGAGGATTAGAGTAACATAGGTAGATACCATAACAATGCTTAGAATACAAAAAATAATAATTGCGAACCGATCTCGTGTGCTTCGTCCCTACTACTCCCACCCACCCCCCTCCTCCACAACGCCTCCATCTCCCACTCCAATAATTCTGCCCAGCCAACTCCATCTTTCACCTCCGTTCTCCATCCCTCCTGCTAGTAGTGGCGCTGAGCGGTAGCGCCATGTAACGCCCACGATGCGGCTATATCTCCCACGTGTCGAGGCACGACTTAGAGGCATAACCGCATAGTGGTTTTGTCGCAAGAAGGGTCATCTTCACACAGTCCCATGTAATGAACAAGAATGGGATAAAGAGTTGGCTACAATCGCCACTTCACACAATACATAAATAAATATCATCATACATCATCCAAAATACAATCATATAGACCGACTAGGGTCAAAATCCAGATGAAAATAATACAACCCCAAATGCTAGATCCCCGATCGTCCCAACTGGGCTCCACTACTGATCATCCGGAAAAGACACATAGTAACGACCACGTTCCTCGTCGAACTCCCACTTGAGATCGACGAACACGTATGCGAATGCAATGCACATGATGACATGATATGAAAATGCATGACATGACAAAATACAAAACGAAAGACAAAACCCGACAACGGAGGGGAAAACATATCACATAGCCGGAAATGGCAAGAGTCGGAGTTACAAATATGGCAAGTTACATGCGGGGTGTTACAACACTCCACCACTACGAGAGGATCTCGTCCCGAGATCTAGGACTGAAAGAAATCCGGATATTCGGAACGGAGATGGTCCTCGCGTTCCCAGGTGGCTTCCCGGTCGGAATGGTGCGACCACTTCACTTTGAGGAATTTGATAGACTTGTTGCGAGTCTTGCGCTCAGTTTCTTCAAGAATAGCAACTGGGTGCTCATGATAAGACAAATCTTCTTGGAGGTCAATCTTTTCGAAGTCGATAGTGAGCTCAGGCGTCTTGAAGCACTTGCGGAGCTGTGACACGTGGAACACATCGTGCACGTTCGCGAAGTTGGAAGGAAGCTCAAGTTGATAGGCGAGGTCGCCTCTTTTGCCAATGATCTTGAAAGGACCGACGTATCTAGGGGCAAGCTTCCCTTTGATACCGAAGCGACGAGTGCCTTTCATTGGAGAGACGCGGAGGTAAACATGGTCTCCGATCTCGAAAGCCAAATCACGATGCTTACTATCATAGTAACTCTTCTGACGTGATTGCGCGGCTTTGAGATTATCACTGATGACTTTACACATTTCTTCAGCTTCAGTGATTAAGTCATTGCCAAGAAGTTGGCGTTCACCAGTCTCTGACCAATCTAGAGGAGTACGACACTTTCTGCCATAGAGAATTACGAATGGGGCCTTGCCCGAACTCGCTTGGAAGCTGTTGTTGTAGGAGAATTCGGCATAAGGAAGAGAATCTTCCCATCTCATCCCAAAAGAAATGACACAAGCCCTGAGCATATCTTCAAGAATTTGATTGACTCGCTCGACTTGGCCACTAGTTTGAGGGTGGAAAGCTGTGCTGAAGCGAATGTTTGTGCCCATGGCCTTCTGGAAGGAGTCCCAGAACTTAGAGGTGAAGATGCTTCCACGATCTGAAGAAATCAATTGTGGAATGCCGTGCAAGGAGACAATTCTGGAGGTGTATAGCTCTGCCAGCTGAGCTGCTGTGATGGATTCTTTGATAGGAAGGAAATGAGCCACTTTAGAGAGCTTGTCAATGACAACGAATATACCATCATTTCCGCGCTTGGACTTTGGAAATCCAGTCACGAAGTCCATTTCGATATGATCAAACTTCCATTCCGGAATAGCAAGAGCTTGGAGGAGACCAGCTGGTCGTTGGTGTTCTGCTTTCACTCTTCGGCAGACATCACATTCATTCACGAATTGAGCAATTTCTCGCTTCATTCGAGTCCACCAATACGACTGCTTGAGGTCATGATACATCTTCATACTTCCAGGATGAATGGAAAAGAGAGAATTGTGCGCCTCGTTCATTATGACTTTCCTTAGATCACCTTTCGGAACCACAATCCGGTCCTCGAAGAACAAAGTGTCTCTGTCATCAATGCGATAGCACTTGTATTTGGAAAGACCCTTGTCGATACCACGTTTCACCTTCTTCACCATGGCATCAAGGAGTTGTGCCTCATGAATTTGATCTTCCAAAGTAGGAGATACAATGAGGTTGGCAAGAACGCCTTGAGGAACAACTTGGAGATTCAGCTTGCGGAAAGCTTCACAAAGATCCGGCTGGAAAGGCTTGAGAATTAAGCTGTTGCAATAAGCTTTCCTGCTTAAAGCATCTGCAAAGACATTTGCCTTGCCTGGAGTATATTCGATACTCGGGTTGTACTCTTGAATCATTTCGACCCATCGAGTCTGCCTGAGGTTGAGGTTGGGCTGAGTGAAAATATACTTGAGACTCTTGTGATCAGTGAAAATGTCCACTTGTCTTCCCAACAAGAGATGTCTCCACGTAACCAAAGCATGGACAACTGCCGCCAACTCAAGATCGTGAGTGGGGTAGTTCTTCTCGTTGGGCTTCAACTGTCGAGAGGTATAAGCCACAACTTTCTTCTCTTGCATTAACACAGCACCGAGACCTTGGAGAGAAGCATCACAGAAAACTTCATACGGCTTGGATTCATCAGGAGGAGTCAAGACAGGAGCTGTGACTAGTTTCTCTTTGAGAGTGTTGAAAGCAACGTCACACTCAGGAGACCAGACATACTTCACATGCTTCTGTAGGAGGTTGGAAAGAGGTTTTGCAATCTTGGAGAAATTCTCAACGAATCTTCGGCAATAGCTTGCAAGACCCAGAAAACTTCGAAGCTGCTTGACATTTTGAGGAGGTTCCCAATCCAGAACTGCGGACACCTTCTCGGGGTTAACAGCGATGCCCTTGGCAGAGATGATGTGACCAAGGAAAAGAACTTCATCGAGCCAAAACTCACATTTAGAGAACTTCGCATAGAATTGATACTCTCTGAGCTTGTCGAGCACCAATCGCAAATGTTTGGCATGATCCTGCTTATTCTTGGAGAAGACCAAGATATCATCGAGATACACCAGAACGAATTCATTGGTATATGGGTTGAAGATGAAATTCATCATCCGAGAGAACACCGGAGGAGCATTGACAAGGCCGAAAGACACGACAGTATATTCATAAGAACCAAAGCTTGTTCTGAATGCTCTCTTGGGAATATCTTCTTCACGAATGCGAATCTGATGATAACCCATACGAAGGTCAAGCTTCGAGAAAACTTTAGCTCCTTTGAGTTGCTCAAATAGCTCATTGATGTTGGGAAGTGGATACTTGTTCTTGATTGTCTTCTTGTTCAACGGACGGTAGTCGACACAAAGTCGGTCCGTGCCATCCTTCTTCTTGACAAAAAGAACACCACAACCCCATGGAGAAGAACTCGGTCTGATCAAACCCAGACGTTCTTGTTCATCGAGCTGCTTCTTCAATTCCTTCAGCTCGTTTGGTCCAAGCTTGTATGGACGCTTGCAAATGGGTACAGTGCCAGGCTCTAGAGTGATAATGAACTCAACTGGCCGATGAGGAGGCATACCCGGAAGCTCTTCTGGAAAGACATCTTGATACTCGCAAACGACTGGAATTTGAGAGATGGCATCCAATTCGCCCTTCTCATTGAGAGAGAAAAACCGAATGGTTTTATCACGAGCGGCAAAAATAATCACATCCTCAGACGAGTGTGTCAATTGAATTTCCCTGGCAGCACAATCAAGTTGAGCCTTGTGCTTAGAAAGCCAGTCCATCCCGAGAATAAGATCAATATCCGAGTCACCAAGAACAATTGGAGAAGGCTGGAATTTGTAGTCGCCCATCTTGATGGAGACATCGGGAGCAACCAAACTAGACGACAAAAGCTTACCCGGAGAAACAACTTGCATAACTTTGGATAAAATCTCTGTGTCAACATTGTGCTTCGATGCAAATGGGTATGACAAGAAAGAATGCGATGCACCAGTATCAAAAAGAACTTTTGCAGGAATATCATTAACTGAGAGATTACCCATTATCACATCAGTAGATTCCTCCGCTTGAGCTGCATTCATCATGTTCACCTTTGCAAACTTTGGATTATGCTTGACCACTGCATTGCTGGAAGATCTGACAGGAGGAGGAGGAGGAAGACGCCTCTGGTTGAAGCACTTGTTAGCATAGTGACCTTTCTGCTGACATTTGTTGCAAGTCACCTCTGAGAGTGGACGGTGATAAGGAGCATTGGACTTTGGAGCTTGATTCTGAGACTTGTTCTGATAGCCAGAGTTGGAAGAGTTTGAAGAACCATGGCCACCTTTGTTCTTCTGCTGGTAAGGCTGACGAAACGGAGGAGGAGGCAACCAGAACTTCTGTTGCTTAGCTGTCATAAGTGAGGAAGAAGAAGACTGAACTGCGTCCCTGACTCGTTTCTTAGAAGCCTCACACTTGAGCTGAGCAGCCTCTTGCTTCAGTGCCATATTGTAGAATTGATCAAACTGAGTAGGCTCAACAAGAACGAGAGCTAACTGCAGATCCTCTTTAAGGCCACCTCTGAAATGATAGATCATGCTCTTCTCATCAGGAACGTCTTGTTTAGCGAAGCGAGCAAGTTTCTGAAACTGAATGTTGTATTGATACACAGACATGTTTCCTTGCTTGAGATTGCGGAACTCCTCACGCTTGCTCTCAACAACACTTTGTGGAATGTGGTGCGCTTTGAAGTCCCTACATAAGTCAGTCCAAGTGATCACACGACCTCCTCTGGAATCTTTGTATTGTTGAAACCAATCAGCAGCTTGGTCCTTGAGCTGGAAAGAAGCGAACTTGACAAAGTCCTCAGGCCTGACATTGCTACATTCAAAATGCTTGTTGATGTCCACGAGCCAATCATCGGCATCCGTGGCCTCGGCACAGTAGCTGAAAGACTTGGGCTGATTTGCGAGAAACTGGTTGAGAGTGGGAAAGTGAAACTGATTGTTGCCTTGACCTTGATTGCCTTGATTGCCTTGCCCTTGAGTACGTTCTTGCAACATTTGCAGAATCATCTGAGCATTGGCGTTGGTGGCTGCCATGATTGCTTGCCATGCCTCCGGAGGTGGAGGTGGTGGCGGAGGGTTCGCTTGACTCCCTTCATTGCGATCCGGATTCTGACGCGTTGGCGGAGCCATCCTGAAGAGGGTGACATCCGTTAGCATCTTGATAGAAAAAAGATAAGTAGAATCAACGGATAGAAATTGCAACATATAGTCTTCACAATAAGCATTCGCACGAAGATGAACGAATGAATTCCGTAGTAAAACATCACACTTCCATAAGTTGAGAAGCCACTTGAAAAAGATATGGAATGAACATATGAATTCAAAGGGAACTCGAATACCACAATACAAAATAAAACAAAGTATTGGCTTGCAGAATAAGCCGGAACAAACATATGATAGATATTTCGTCCGAAGTTTTCGTGGTGGGGCCCACACGGGCTCAATCGTACAACACCATCATGTACAAGGCTGTGCACATGACATACGAAGCGTCCCCGAGTCGGCAAAGCCATGGACTCTTTAAGACACAACGAGACCACTGTAAAATCAACCGTATACAGGCGGACCACTAGACGTCGAACCCCAATCTCATATCATGCGTCTGTCGGAAAGAAATCCTAAGGCTACTTGAATTCCCACTTATAAACTCCCGAAACTTTCTGGTTATGCAATCTGGTGTAGGGGATACAGGGGACACAAAATATATATCACCCAAACTAGCAATCCCTAGATCCAGCTGTATCCATCCGTCAACACATAACCAAGAAATCTTCGGAAATCGTTTACCTCAACCTTCGAAAAACATCCGTTATAAAAGTTATGGCAATATTCCCAAACTCCCGCCCCAGTACTGGGTGGCGTCGAGGTGATCTCACCAACAACTGCATAAAAGAGATTTCGATGTCGGCGAAACTCAGGTATTCCAGAACTGCAACGATAAAATTGTGACGACAACACCTCGGAGCTCAACTCCCCGGGACACTGCCACAACCCCTAAATGAAAGGAGGCACCAAGAACAATGTTCTCGTCACAAATCGATCTGAACGATTCCAAGATACCCGCGTGATCCTAAAATTTTTTTTAGTGAAATTTGAGGAGAGAGTAGTCAAAACTTCTACGTCAGGAGACCTCACCAGAGCGACGAAGGGACTGAGGAGTAAAAGAATCCTACTCTCCGATATATATAGTCCTAAGACTCAAAACATTTTTATTCTAGACTCAACAACGCCAGCGATTCGATCAAGCAGGGGGCTCCTAAGTCGGGGATGGCTCTGATTACCAACTTGTAACGCCCACGATGCGGCTATATCTCCCACGTGTCGAGGCACGACTTAGAGGCATAACCGCATAGTGGTTTTGTCGCAAGAAGGGTCATCTTCACACAGTCCCATGTAATGAACAAGAATGGGATAAAGAGTTGGCTTACAATCGCCACTTCACACAATACATAAATAAATATCATCATACATCATCCAAAATACAATCATATAGACCGACTATGGTCAAAATCCAGATGAAAATAAGACAACCCCAAATGCTAGATCCCCGATCGTCCCAACTGGGCTCCACTACTGATCATCCGGAAAAGACACATAGTAACGACCACGTTCCTCGTCGAACTCCCACTTGAGATCGACGCCATCATCTGCACTAGCATCGTCGGCACCTGCAACTGGTGTTGGAAGTATCTGTGAGTCACGGGGACTCAGCAATCTCACACCCGCGAGATCAAGACTATTTAAGCTTATAAGACAAAGAGGTGCAAAGAGGTGGAGCTGCAGCGGCAAAAGCATATATGGTGGCTAACTTGCGCAAAAGAGAGCGAGAAGAGAAGCAATGGAGCGGTCGTCATCTAGCAATGACCAAGAAGAGGTCCTGAACACCTACTTACGTCATACATAACACAGACCGTGTTCACTTCCCGGACTCCGCCGAGAAGAGACCATCACGGATACACACGCACTTGGTGTATTTTAATTGGGTCAAGTGACAAGTTATCTACAACCGGACATTAACAAATTCCCATCTGCCTCATAACTGCGGGCACGGCTTTCGAAAGATAATACCCTGCAGGGGTGTCCCAACTTAGCCCATCCTAAGCTCTCACGGTCAACGAAGGATAAACCTTCTCCCGGAAAGACCCGATCAGTCTCGGAATCCCGGTTTACAAGACATCTCGACAATGGTAAAACAAGACCAGCAAAGCCACCCGAATGTGCCGACAAATCCCGATAGGAGCTGCACATATCTCGTTCTCAGGGCACACCGGATGAGACATCCTACGAGTAAAACCAGACCTCGAGTTTCCAAGAGGGGGCCCCGCAGTCTGATCAGTTCGGACCAACACTCGAAGGAGCATTGGCCCGGGGGGGTTAAAATAAGATGACCCTCGGGCTCGCGAAAACCCGGGGGAAAAGGCTTAGGCGGCGAATAGTAAAACCAAAGTTGGGCCTTGCTGGAGGAGTTTTATTCAAGGCGAACTGTCGAGGGGGTCCCATAAATCACCCGACCGCGTAAGGAACGCAAACTCAAGGAACATAATCCCGGTATAACAGTAACTAGGGCGGCAAGAGTGGAACAAAACACCAGGCATAAGGCCGAGCCTTCCACCCTTTACCAAAATATATAGATGCATTAATTAAATAAGAGATATTGTGATATCCCAACAAAACCATGTTCCGACATGGAACAAACTTCAACCTCACCTGCAACTAACAACGCTATAAGAGGGGCTGAGCAAAAGCGGTAACATAGCCAAACAACGGTTTGCTAGGAGAGGATGGTTATAGGCTGACATGGCTAAAAATAGGAGACATGATATAGCAAGTGATAGGTAGCGAGCATGGCAATGGAGCGAACAACTAGCATAGCAAAGATAGAAGTGATTTCGAGGGGTGGTCATCTTGCCTGCAAGATTCTCAGAGTTGTCGAAAGCTTGATCCTCGTAAGCGTACTCGACAGGTTCCTCGTTCACGAACTCGTCTCCCGGCTCTACCCAAGACAAGAACACAACCAAACGGAACCACAATCAACAACGAGAAATGCACAAGCAACATGATGCAAAACATATATGATATGCAAGATATGATATGCGATGCATATGCGTGCTCCGGAAGGAAAATGATGAACATGGCAGTAACTTGGCAAACCAAGCATGCCACTGGAAAGATGAGATGATTTCGGT